>NC_056734.1:363757381-363962381 GCF_019279795.1 Protopterus annectens
TAACACCTATATTCAGTATACTAGTTCCCATCCCCTATATTAAAAGAAAGGGATAGTCAAGGGGCAATTCATTCGGGCTTGCCGAATGACATCTGATGAGCACGATTACATCTTAGAGTGCCAAAATTTAACCAAAATGTTCATGGAAAGGGGATACCCAGAGGATTTTATTATTAATATACAGAATGAGGTGGGGGAAGGTAGGAACAACAAATAAAAACCCATTTTAGGTACTGGGAACATACACCCTTTAATTGGTTCTAACAATGTTCAAAAAACAACAGTAGGGTTACAAAGAGCCTTTTGTTACTGATTACAGTGTAAACGCTGGTATTATTAGAAACATAGTGGGAAAAGAATGGGAAAAATTCAGTGATTTTACTGACCTCCCCACTGTTAAAAGGAAGTCAGTGAAAACTGTTTTCCAGAAGGGTAGTAACATCAAAAATATACTTGAATATGGGGGGCCAGTTAATGCATTTTCCAATCAACACAAGGGTACATTCAAGTGCGGGGCCTGTTCCCAATGTAACAGTATTTTTCAAACAGAGAAAATATTCATTCCAGCTAGGAATAGCTGGATTACAGTATCCTCTTACTCCAATTGTAATACACAAGGGCTAGTATACATTGTTATGTGCCAGCTGTGTGAAGGGTTCTATGTTGGAAAAACTGAAAGACAATTAAGACGTAGAATATATGAACATAATTATGAAATTCAAAAACAAAACTCTAAAAATGCTCTATATAAACATACTTTAGTGTGTAATTGAGCAAAGTTTTTGTTCTTCGTTTTGGAAACCCTCCCCAGGGAAGACAGGGGTGGCCCTTGGGAAACTAAATTGGAGTATCGAGAGACCTATTGGCAAATAATATTGGAAGCTAATAGAATACCAGGACTGAATGACAACATATCTATTGCCCCTCTACTTAGGTTAAGAGCAGCTAAATTGTGAAGCTCACTTATTATATATGTATACAGTTTTTTTAGGTCATCCTTTTTGCCAATGTTTATTCTAAGCAGGTATAATGTACATACTAGATGTTTTTTATATGAGTATGTCTACATCATATGCTTTTTATACATCAATATATTTTTATAGTACATATTGTAATATTTGTATACACTTTTATACACTGTTACTGTAACAGATGATTGTCAATTAACTAGTCTGTTTTGTAATTTATGTGACTAGTATTTAAATGCTTTTCAGGGGTCACATTTGTATTATCTGAAGAAGTCAGAGAGTATTCTCCAATGAAAACGTTTTTATTGAGATATAGTTGGTGTTAATAATACTACAATAAACCTTGTGTGGTTGCAGTTATCTCCCTCCGACTGAATCCCTTTGGTGACTTGTTTTTGAAGTATTCAGTCGAGTCTCCTTTTACTGGTTGTCAGACTATAGATAGTTACTGCCACCAGACACTCCAAAGCCAGCTGCTGTAAGGCTCTACAAGGGTACCCAATTATACTGAGTGAAAGTAATATTAATACAAATGATAGTGTTTGGCCAATGCAGTAAGGCTTTCAGGAGTGGCCATAGTATGTCACCAAATAGATATAGAACTGTCAGTGGTTAAAGTGCTCTGTAAAAGACCAGCTACAATGAAAAGTTTAAATATATTTAATAATAAAAGAACATGAACATACAGAATATCTATTTACTATAAAGACCAGAGTTTGTCAGAATAGATTCACACAGATACAGAAAAATAGTACTTAACTAATCTCACTATATCTTCCTGACTGATCTAAAGAATTACTATTCATTGGTTCACTTACTAGAACAAGGCAAGATGAAGAAGGTGAGAGGTCCTTCCTTGTCCGGTTCTAAGAACAGAGTGCAATGAGACTTTTATCTCATCTAGTATTAAACATCATTTTTATCCTAGATTGCAGAATGACATCATATACATCTGGTCACCTGACTTCTGGTTCCCATACTACTCCCATTTCTAGAAACTGATAGGATTTAGCATATATATGCATCAATAATGCATACACATAGAGTTGTGCTCATATTTTTTGCAGCTTCTGGAAGTCGTAAAATAATTTCAAACCTCTACCATTCCAGAGCAGCGATTAGTTCATGCCAAAGACAATAAAGAAAGTTTCCTAGTACAGACTTTTTGTCTCTGGCTGCATTGAAAACTATACGATACAATCTTTATGGCATAAGACAGGTAATTTAATTTCAAACTATTTTCAAAGTTAGGTGGATTGAGATTAACCTTTTCTCTTCTAGTGTTCTCTGTTAAGACATATATATTTAAACAGTTACAATAATGTATGTACATTTCTTTTTTTCTGTCCTGCAGGGCACACTGTTGATACATTTTTACACAAGCAGCTTTACAAATAAATACCTTTTTCAACACAAGCATGTGTACAAATCAGTTTGATATGCAAATGACATAATATTTTACAAAATTCCAGCTAGCTGTGCTGGCATATGTTACACCTAGACTGCCCTACTTCTCCTGGCATAGCTAGCAATACCTCACATCAGGTAAGCAGTTATCTTTCTTCATCCAAAAAGGAGAAAAGTATGTTTAGATTTTAGTCTTCCTTCAGAATACATTTTTTCTGATCATGAGGATACATAATTTTACTACTTAGGATCCCTCCCACAAGATGTTAAATTTAATGAGGTAGTTTTCACCAGTGGTGTTAACAATGACTGACCTACATCTGAAATTTCACCTCCTAGAAGGAGACTGACAGTAAAGCTTAATGTCCCAAAATCAATGGGAGTAATTTTTATGCATTCATTTTAAGACTATTGGAATAACAATAAAAGACATTGTGATACTCTGCCAACTGCTCATAGAAATTGATATTTGAACTATTTCTCTATTACATCCTGAAATCTGATCCCAGATCATAGCTGTACCTATCCTTCTGAACAGCATAATGCAGCACATTGCCGGAAGGTGACTTGCCCTTCAATAGCCAAGGCAAGTTGTTGAACGTGGTGGGAAAAAGAGTTTTATAATGAGTATGTTAAGATTAGGAACTGATAATAAGACATGCAGGTAATTCTGTCAAAATTCCAGCTTAGTGTAGATGGTAGCAAAACACCAATGATTTATCTTATTCTAAGTTAATTAGTTAAGTTACCTGCTGAAATTAAAACAGCTGAATCCATGCCTTCACTTGTTTTGCTATAGATGCAACAACTATTTTAAATTTCATTCATATTCTGCTTTCCTAACAAAGTGAGTACTGCTTAGATTGCTGCTCGCGTCTATATCATCGCATCGCAGACACAACATGTTGAACGCTCACAAGAGCGAAAATGCTGAAACTCGAATTCGGTATTGTGGGGTGGGGGCTGCGCCTCCCACATCCTCCGCTAAATATATATTCCAAAAGGCAAATATCCCAGTCTTCACTATACTGCGATCTCAAAAACAGACCCTCAACATTTCAGCACTTTCGCTGTTGTGCCATTCGACATTTTTATTTTTTGATAACATGTTATAGATCCTGCTGCTCCATTGTTGTAATGCGATGACTTTTTGCTGTAACCTTGACTGTTCTCAAAGAAGGTAGTACATTTCTGGCTTAGTGTAACAGTAAGTCTTTGAGATGTAGTCAAAGCTATCCACCATCCATCACTGTTGTGAGATATCTTATTCTTCTCAAGTATATTTCCTAGGAAGTTTTCTACAGGATTATTATACAAAATATGGTGGGATTTGAATTTCTGATATGGTGGTACAAAAGTCAGTATGGGTTGAGATCACAGTGTAAAACAAAATGCGAAAATACTAATGTTCACAGATAAGAAGCCAAAAATTCAAAAAGGGAAGCAACAGTCTCTCACGGAAGCAGAAAAAAACAAGACAAGTAGCCTGCCTTAGATAAGCAGCAGTAACACAGAGAAAGCACACCAGATATGGATGAGACATGAATGTAGCAGTATAAATCCCTAGAATCTAAGATGAATTTTAAAGACTGTAACATTATTATTAACTTGTGTTGTAGTACCTTGGAGCTTTTCTGTCTGGGCCTCCATTAAAAATGGGCTCCTAACCAGTCAGACTTTCTCGATAATCAAATGTCAGTAAGCACATAATTAATTAATTAATTAATTAATTTCATGCCAAGGTATTCAAAATTAATGGCATATTAGCAGAATATATATCTGCTGCTTCTTCTTTTTTCGGATTTTCCCAGTTAGGGGTCGCCACAGCGGATCACCTGTCCACTCATGATTGGCAGTGGAGTTTTATGGTGTTGAGTTGCCAACCCGGATCCCAACCTTCCACAGAAGGCACACACATGCATGCAGTCATGCCTAGGGCCAATTTAGTGTGTCCAATCCACCTACAGCATGTCTTTGGGATGTGGGAGGAAACCAGAGCACCCGGAGGAAATATACGAAGGAACTATAGAATATATAGCTGCTGCTAAAAAAAATGTAACAGTTGGTAGAAGCAATCACAAATCAGTCTAATGCCATACTTGTTCTTCAGGCATCAGTTAAAAATGCAAAGGAAAGACTGATGAAACTGGATACAGTATTGGAGCAGCTGCAACAGAAAATTGTGCTGATGGAAGATTGATCCCACAGAGAAACATCTCAGCTATTCCAGAACAAGTGGAAAGGAGGAACTGTATCTCTTTCATGTAAAAGTGCTTTGCAGAATGGACAGAGTTGTTCATAGGAGACTTACAAATAGAGTGGGTGCACCACATAGACACTCCACATGGGGCTAACCAGCAGAGTATATGTCTGATCTTGGTGAGGTTTAGCTTCTACAAGTTAATATAGTAGATACTCTATCTCTTGCAAAAGATAGGTACAATCTTTAAAGTTGGCAAGGCAAGAGAATATGCTGACAATGACTGCTCACCGCAGACCAGATCCATGGGGACAACAATCTTAAAAAAATGATGATGTATGTTGGAATATCATGGGAAACCACAGGGTGAGCAAAAGAGAGTAAAGAGGATACATTATTTGCTGCCTGTAAAGAGCAAGTGCTCAATAAAAGGAATTTAAGGAAATTAAATATGTTTTTCAAGTTGGGGCTATAGTGGGAGTTAGTTTTAAGCTTTGTATATCCTTTTAATAGCGATTAGGAAGATTGATGTGCAAGGACTTCTTACTGGAGTAGACAAGTCAGAGAGAAGAAAAACTACGGAATAAGATAAGGATGCATGGAAGCTAAGGGATCCATTAGGTCCACAAAACTATTTATTTTTATTTATTTTACATTTGTTAACTGGGCTAGCCTACCTGGATATATTTCCATTTTCAGTAGAAGCCTGGGGAGAAAAGCTCCAGCAAGATGGAAAAATTAAAAATGCCATTACATGGTAAATTAAAGGATTGATAAAAAAATGCAACAAGTAATTATAACATGCTAAAAGTATTTACACTTGAAAAAGCAATAGTAAAAATATTTGCATTTGAAAAAGCAACAATAATAATGTAGCACAGTAAGATTCATAAGGAATTTTTCACATCAAGTAGGAATATTTCAGTAGTATGTTGAAAAACAATTTAAACAATACCAGCCTTGCTTACAAGAATAAGCATTAAAATGTTTGGAAGTTTGTTAGGAAGAGGAAAAAAAAAAACAAAATACAGTGGTGTGGAAGAGGGTGGTTAGTCGGGGTTACTACAAGAGCATAACCAGTGTGTTTTGAGGTGTTTTTTGAGTTTTTGTTTAAAGAGAGGCAAGGATACGATTAGAGTTATTTCATTGGGTAGCAGGTTCCAGTTTTTTCCTGCTGCTTTAGTAAACAGAGAGTCATCAGCCGTGTTGTTAGACTTAGTTATGCTAGCGAGGAGTTTGCTAGAAGAACGTAGGGAATTCAGATTTTTTAGGGGATTAAGAGATTGGAGAGTATAGGTGTGGTGTTGGGTTGGTAAAATATCTTGTGGGCAATCGTGAGTTGGGAGATTATCAGATGGTTTTGGAATTCAAGCCAGTCTAGTTGCCAAAGATTCAGACAGTGGTGGGTTCTAAAGGGATTGCCAGTGGCAAATCTGGCGACGTTATTGTAGGAAGTTGCTAGTTTGTTGAGATTGTTTCTTTAGGTTGGTATAAATAGGTGAGGTATACAGAAGGAGTAGAGATTAGATGGGAGAGAGCAATCTTGGTTCTGGCTGCTGGGGTTAGGAAAGGTTTTATTCTATATAAGGAGCCTATTTTTCTGTTGACTGTTTTAATGGTGTTATTTATATGGTAATCAAATGTAAGGTTATTGTCAATGGTTATTCCTAACAGTTTAGTGGTAGTGTCAGGGAATATAATAGTGCCATTATTGGAAGAGACTGAGAAATCTATGGGGGAGGACTTCGTAGTGGGGGTAAAGAGAAGGAGTTTGTTTTTTTTGGCATTAAGAAGGAAGCAGCGTTTTGTAAACCATGTTTCTACAGTGTTAAAAACATTTTGAGTAAGAGAATATAGTTCTGATGGGGAGTATGCTGAGCATATTAGCGTAGAATCATCTGCATATTGAATGCAGGTGGCTTGAGGAATTACTACATGGAGGTCATTGATAAATAATGAGAAAATAAGTGGCCCAAGAATAGAGCCCTGAGGGACACCGATGGTGACTGGCAGAAAGGATGAAATTTGATTTTCCCAGAGAATTGCCTGTTGCTGAGGTAGTATCTGAACCATTTAACAGCCTGAGAGTCAAAGGAAAGGGATTCAAGAATATTGATTAAGAGGGTGTGGTTTACCATGTCGAAAGCTTTTGAGAGGTCAATAAAGAGTGCAGATGAGAGGATGTTTTTATTTTGGTTTCTATTGATAGTATCTGTAAAGGATAAAAGGGCAGTAGTGGTACTGTGTGATGGCCTAAAGCCATGTTGGCAGTTTGCTATTATGTTATATTGAGATAGATGATGTAAGAGTTGTTGGTAAATGCATTTTTCCTTAATTTTTGCTAAGGGTGATGAGAGAGCTATTAGCCGATAGTTAGAGTAGTCATTTGAGTTTCCACCTTTGTGTAGGGAGATAATATAGGAGATTTTCCAAATATCTGGAATGGTTCCCTCTTTGATTGTCCTATTTATAAGGATAGATATAAGGTAGGCAATTACTTTGGCTGATTTTTGGAGATATTATGATGGTAGCTGGTCAGCAGAAGGAGTACATGGCTTGAGTTTTTGAATGAATTTATAGATGAGAGTAGTAGAGATGGGTTGTAGTTTGAATGTAGGTAGTGAGCCTGGTGTGGTGGTGGGAAGGCTTGAGTTGTCTGGGATAAGTTGATTAGCTAGAGATTGTATGGTCTCAGTGAAGAAAGAGTTAAAGGTATTGGCAGTTTGATGGGGGATATTTGGATCTGCGTCAAGTGGGGTGGGTGTTCGAGAGTGTCCTGGGGAAAGGAGTTTATTGATACTAGACCAGAACTTCTGAGGATTATTTTGATGAGTTTGCTGCAGTTTACAGTAGTAGTTGCATTTTTTGTACTATTACTCAGCTGCCTAAAATGTAGTTGATCAGAGATATTTCTGTTTGCTCTCCACTTAGTCCAAACTTTTTTTCCTAAGCATAATTTGATGTCTGGTTTCTTTAGAAAGCCATGGGGCTGGGTTGGACTTAATTCTGATGGACCTTTTAGGTGCATGCCTATCCAGGATAGATAAGAATTTAGAGTTAAAAGTGGAAGGGTTTTTAATGGGTTCCAGTCACAGGCACTAAGTTCAGTTTGAAATAATTCTGAGTTAAAGTGTTTGGTAGAGCGTGCTATCCTAAAGGTGGGGAGGTTGGGAAGATCCTTCTTTTCTCTTATGATATAGGTCAAAAAATGATCACTTACATTGTCTGGCAGTGTTCCTACCTTATAAGATTGTTTCTGTTTATTTATAAGTATCCAGTCTAAGGTGCTCTCTTTTTTATTTGGTTTGTTAATTCTAGTTGTAGAGGTTATAGTTTGGCTAAAGCCATGGAGGTTAATATGAGAGGTAGGATTTTCTGCACTAACACCTTTCCAGTCATTATTAAAGTTGCCTAGTATTATTGTTTCTTGGGGGTAAGTAGAAGACACCCAGCTTAGTATAGCCTCTATTGTAGTGATATTGTTTCCGGGTGGTAAGTAAATACAAATAATGTATAAAGATTTGTTTGCGTTGATTTGAAGTTAGGTAATGAGGACTTCTACGTTACTATCCTGGGTTGGATTATATGGTAAGGTGGAGATATGAAGTCCATCTTTAAATAGAACTGCTACTCCACCCCCTTTCCGTTTTGTTTGGTCTTGTCTCACTATGTTATAGCCTTGGGGAATTATTTCATTGTCTTAGTTTCTGGTTTCAACCAAGTTTCAGTGAGGCAGACGATATCAAAGGAGTGAACATCTAGGAGGGCATGGAGGTGGGCTACTTTATTATTAATGCTTTGGATATTTAGATGTCCTATTTGGAGAGAGTTATTGAGTTTAAGGTGGGTTGTATGGATAGTGGGGTTAATAGGGCAGGGTTGGGGTGGATGTCACCATCTTTTAAGGAGGGATTATTTAGTTTTGTTACTGAATTATACCTAAGGTTAGTTTGAATTTTAACTTTCTTTATTGTGGGTATATTGTATTTAATGTGGGAGTGTCTATGGTATTTAGATAGTAGGTAACTGGGAATGGAAGTTATATTAGTATGACTATTAGAGGGTATATGAGTGTGAATTGCTGTTTGTTTTAGGGGGTGGTTAAGATGGTAATAATGCAGTTTTTCAAAGGAAGTAAGCAGGTAGGTCGAAGTGAGGACAGTAGAAAGTATAACTGCAAGTGTTAGCTTGGTTAGATTAGCCAGAGGCATCTTATTGAGATTGTAAATAAGAGGAGTTAAGGAGTTAGGGGTTGAAAAGTAGAGGAAAAGAAGAATAAAGGATAAGGGAGGTGAAGAGAGGAGGGCACTAATATATATTATTTAAAAGTAAGTGGATATGGTAAGGTACTCTAAGGTGTGGCTTATTAAAAGTGATAGTTGGATAGTAGGGGTGTGGCTAAAGTGTATGGGATGATGTGAAGTATGGGATAGGTTGGAAGAGAGAGAGGGTGTGGTTAGGGAAGTATAAGTGTAGGACCTCTGGAGGTGGGTGGGAATTGGGGGTAGAGAGCGGAGTGAGCCCGTAGGGTGAATGGAGCGCGTCAGAGCTGAGAGAGGCTGAGAGGCAATCAGTTATGCAGAGAGCCTGTGTTCTACAGGCTTAGGAAAGGTAAGAGACATTTTCTGTTCCTACTTATCAGAAAGTGGTGAGCAAAGGTATAGCTGTGTAGGGGAGAAAGGTAAGAGTAAAGGGTTTTATAACAGAGAGAAAGATATATATATATATATATATATATATATATATATATATATATAAACAGTGCTATGACAGGAAAAGAAGTTTAAGCAGAGAGTTAATTAAGGGGGCCAGTAGCTGTAGTAGTAATTGACAAAAAAAGCTGTCTAGTTTCTAAAACTCGAACACTTAACCAGGATAATTCCCTTTTCAACATTTCATGGGGTGGGGGGTAATTACTTGAGTATGGAGTACAAGCAGGGGCAGCAGAGTATGGCTGGTCTCCAGAGCTAGTGGATTTTTACTTCCAGTAAGAGATAGTTTACCATGGCTTTAGGTCTGCTGCCCTCTAGTGGTAGATGTAGGCAAAACACTAGCTTCACTAGGATAGGAGGTGTGGGGGGGTAAGATAGTAAAGAGATGGTCAGATGGGTAGGTCTGCACATGTGCTAGTCCTTACAGATTAATTCAAATTTAATGCACTCGCAATTAATTTGAAATTAAAGCACTCACAAGATTATAGTTTAATCCTAAAGATACTCTAGGATGTCACCTATTCTGTGAGGCTGAACTCAGAGAGTCTAGATAGTTCCTGTGGGGCTTCTAGGATAGGTTTCCCTTCTGTTCATCTGGATTCCATTAGCCTTAAAGGGTTGCTGATAGAGGGACAGGCTGTGTCTTAACACAAGGCTTGGTAGGCTGTGAGGTTGAACGCAGAGAGTCTAGATAGTTCCTGTGGGGCTTCTAGGATAGGTTTCCCTTCTGTTCAGTTAAATTTCATTAGCTTTACAGGGTTGCTGGGTTTCCCTTCTGTTCAGTTAAATTTCATTAGCCTTACAGGGTTGCTGATAGAGGGACAGGCTGTGTCTTAACACAAGGCTTGGTAGGGACCGCACACCGTGGAAATGGAAAGCTTACATTACAAAATATAAGAATAATATCCTGGAATGTCAGCAAGTTAATTAACCCCGTTAAAAGGAGGCTGATGCCTAAACACATATAGATGACAAGGACACAAGTGATGATACTGCAAGAGACACATTAAAAAATAAAAGAACATGAAACACTTTTGAAAGAAACCAGAATGGTTGGTCATTATTCTAGTTTGAAAGGAACTAGAAATCAGGGGGTTGTACTTGTGTATAGAAAAATTTCAAGGCTTAAGGTAGAAATGGATAATAAAGATGGGCATAGTAGATATTTAGTAACACAGGGAAAATGGAGAAACACAGGTGTTGCACTAGCAGCAATATATCTCATTCCCAAAACAAAAACACAAGAAATTGGAGTAACACAAGTGTTGCGCTAGCAGCAATATATCTCATTCCCAAAACAAAAGCAGAAGAAATTAAGTATATTTTGGGACAAATTATGACTCCCTCAGCAAGGCATTTTGGTAGTAATGGGGGACTGGAATGTTGTTGGAAGAATTCAAGATGTGACAGAGGGCCCTAGAAAGAGAAAAAGAAATTATATTTCACAGGAACACATCCAGTAATTATTTCAGATCATGTATCAATAATTACTCAAATAAAAATGCAGAGTAATGAAGTAAAAATGAAACACTAGTGCTTCTCCACCTAACTGTTAAAAATAGAATCATTTAATGAATGGATAGTGGAAATTATTAGGGAATTATTAGTTAAGATAGAAAGTACTTCAGTTAGTGAGTGGAATAAAATGAAAGTGGGGTTTAAAATAGGGTAGAAATAGAAGAAAGAGATATGGTTAAGAAGTAACAAGAATTATTTAGAAGGGCTGACAAACGTTAAAGCATTGCAAAATAAGGGGAGTTTCACAGCACAAGAAGAGTTGCAACTGCAGAGTGCTAAAGAGAAGTTAATGGAGTACCTGGATAATATGCATGCATTTAGAAAGATTGCTGTTAAGCAACTGATTTTTGATTACTCCAGATTGCAAAAACTTTTAGCACTATGACTTGGGCAACAGAAAGGAGAAAGAAATGTTGGCAAAATTAGGAAGCCTATAACGAAAAAAATAACTAGAGATCCTGTAGAGGTATTGGAGATATTTTGGTAATTTTATGAGAATATGTGTAAATGAGAGAAATGTGGGAATCAAGAAAAAGCACAAATGGAAGTATTAATGGAAAACTTAACTATTCCAATGTTAGCGGTAGATGAGGCTCAAAAGTTTGATACTTAAGACAGAAGGAGATGAGATAAAAATGGTGATGCATAACCAATCTGCAGGAAAGTCTCCAGGAATAGATGGTATTCTTGTGGAAGTTTGGAAGCTAGGAGAGAAGTAAGTGATAAAGATCTGGAAGGTTTTGTTTAACATTATCTTAAGAGGAAGAGAAGGACCACCATCCTTGAAAAAGCTGTGATGGCTTTAATAACTAAAGACGGTAAAGACCTATCAGACCTAGCTTCATATAGGCCCATATCAATTTTACACCTTGATTATAAAGTGTGTATGTCTATAATGGCTGAAAGAATGGCAAAGGTGTTTCCAAAATTGATAGACATGGATCTGTGTGGTTTTGTGGAATGGAGGCAAAGATTTGATAACATTAATAGAACAGTGATGATCCAAAGGGAAGCAGAATGTAAGGAAATGCCACTGTTGCTGGTGGGTTTTGATGCAGAGAAATTATTTGACAGAGTAAGCTAAGTATGGCAATGGAACCATCTACATTCCCTGATACAATAATAGGGTTATTTAGACAGATATATGAGAAATCACAGGCAAAAATCAAAGTGGGAGGGTTCCTCTCTGATGAGTTGTATCTGAACAGAAGAACCAGGCAGGGTTGTCCTCTTTCCCCTTTCTTATTTTCATTATATTTTGAACCATTGGCATAGAAAATAAGAGGCCCAGAAATTCAAGAATATAATTGGTATGGTAATTAAGAAAAGCTGACTTTGTCTGCAGACAATATTATTTTGTACCCAATTAAAACCTGAAAAGGACAAACCCCAATACCAATGTAAGATATTCTTTTATTCATTATGATGACTGTCAGACTAAGAATGTTATTTATTTAACTCAGTGCAGGTCATGCCACTCTTTTTATGTAGGAAAGACCAACTGTCGGTTAAAAGATGGGATTTTAAAGCATTTTTCAGCAATCTGTTTGGGTGATGCTCATAATGCCTTATGTCAACATATTAAAAGTAATGAAGGACATGCATTTAATTTTATGGTGTTGCAGGTTGTGAAGTTGAACACTGGGGTGGGGGTGACATTGTACATTTGACTGAATATAATAAAGCCAAATGGATTATTGAGCTAAGGGCTGCCCAGGCTCCTGGCTTGAATGGTGTTGAATCTCTCAAACCCGCCCTGAAGAGGTGGAGAGTTTATTATTGAGATGCTATTGGTTGCTGCTGTTTTTTAAATACTGATCTTGATGCTTTGTTAACTGTCTGATGAAGGGTTTTACCTGAAAGCGCTTACCTGTTTCTGGTGTTTTATTAAAGAAGCTATCATTTTATCTATCAACCTGGTAGTCTGATGCTTTTTATTTGGAAAGATTACACTAAGTGTACCTCTAGTTTACACTTTGTGGTAACGTTTATGAATCCCTGTCAGTATTTAAAGCAACAAAAAAATCAGTATGAAAACTAAAATTAGAAGGAAGAAGGTATGAGTTATGCCTGTATTATCTGTTCACTCAGAACGGTGTACACTTGGTGAAGGCGTTACTGAATCCCAGGGAAAGACTAAACCAGCTATATTTGACATAGTGAATATTGTAACAGAGATAAAAGAACTGGAAGTGGAAATTTTAGAAAAGGTTAGGAGCAAATTACATAATGTTTTGGAGAAGGAATGATGTTTAAGGGAAGGCAGGTATTGACCAGTTTATATAATGTTGGGTTGATTACATTGCATGGAACTATACATGTGCTGTATAATGTTTGTAATTGTTATCATGTTAATATGGTTTTCTTTTATGTAAATATAGGTTTGCCTATGTCACAAATAATAATTCAATAAAAGTGTTTAAAAAAATCATGACTTTAAAATATTCATGTCAGTTATGACTAGAAACATGACAGGAATTTTAACTAAAATCACACGACAGAACCAATGTGGATTTCTAGAGGTAAGACAAGTATTATACATCACTAGAACACTGCTAATGCATGAAGATGTAGTCACCATGGACAAGGCACTCATGGTGGGGACACTGGAAGCTGAAAAAGCATTCAACAGTGTGAGACTGTTCATAGGTTGGTAGTAGGCTATTGGCCCTAGGGCCTATATAAGCCTAGCCATAACAATTCCCTGGCTATTTCTTCCCAGAATATTTACTTCTCTCATCCCCTGTCAAGCAGGGTGACTGACGTGATCCCCAGGGTGAATTTCCTATCTCCCATCCAATTGTCAAGGTTCCTTTTGAAGAGGGCCAAAGAGGTGCTCAGCTTGACATGTATATGCAGTCTATTCCAGAGTATGAGGAGTCTCTGGGTCAGGAACCTATCCCTCCAGCATGTTTTGCTCATTGTGATGACCAGGTTTAGATCCCTGGAGCATGTGGCTCTGAGGGATTGAAATTTCTTTAAGTGTAGCATATCCAACAGCTCTGGGTTTGACATGGCCTTGTATGTTAAGCAGAGATCACCTCTTAGTAGATGATATGTGACAAAGTATAGCTGGAGTTTTTTTTTTTTTTTTTTTTAGACAGTCTGCATAGGGCATCTGCTTTAGGCTTGTGATTCTTTTAGTGAGGTATTTCTGTGGCCTTTCCAGTTGTCGCAGATGTCTTGTGAGGTACATACCAAATGGGGTGTTGTACTCTATAAAAGGTCTAATGTGGGATGAGTACAGTGGGACAATGACCTCCTTTTTTCTGGATGAAAAGCCCTTAGTGATGAGGTGTGCCACATAGAAGGATTTCTTGACTGTTGTGGCGATGTGGTTATCGAAGGTGAGACCACTGTTCACCTGTGTCCCTAAGTCCCTTATCACACTTTTGGTGTTTAGTGCACTGCCACTTGTGTGGTAATTCATGGGTACATGTTTTTTCCCAAAGGGGATAACTATACATTTCCTGGCATTGAGCTTGAGCCCATGGCTCTGGCACCAAGCATCTGTTTCTGTAAGGCCCTTTTGTAGAATATCCACATCATTGGGGATTCAATAATGGCTCCCAGTTTGCAGTGATCTGCGAACTTTGTTAGCCAGAGTCCCTTAGTATTGGCCTGTACTTCAGAGAAGTAGATGCCAAACAAGAGCGGTCCCAGGACTGAACCCTGAGGTACTCCACTTGTCACTTGTCTGGAGCTGGATTTTGAGTCGGCTACTTTTACAGTGTGGGTTCTGTCAGTAAGACAGTTGGCAACCCATTGAGTGATGTAGGGATTAATGCCCAGCTTAGTAAGTTTATCTATGATTCCAGAGTGGGGGATGGTGTCGAAGGCCTTGGCAAGGTCCAGATAGGCTGTGTGGACCACCTTACTCTTGTCCATGGCTCTGGAGACTGATTCGAAGAAGTCAATCAGGTTGAGGAGACAAGATCGGCCCTTTACGAAACCAAACTGGGTGGGGTCCAGTATTTGAATGTTGCCAATGTCTTTGTTTATAAGTTCCATGATAATGCGTTCCATGGCTTTGCAGATCAGGCTCGTCAGACTGATGGGACGATAGTTCCCAGGATCCAAGATAGATTCCCCCTTGTGGAGTGGGATAACTGTAGCTGTGTGCCACTCATTGGACATGAAGCCTAAGGTGAGGCTATGATTAAACATGACACTTAGGTGAGGTGCTAGTTCATTCTGTAGTTCATGTAGTACACAGCCTAGGATGTCGCCTGGTCCCATGGATGCTGTATTCTTAGCTTTGGAGAGTCTGTTTTTTTACCTGTGTGGCCGTGATTACCAGAATTTGGCAATTTTTTGGTATTGAGATGGGCCCTTTAGGGGGTGGAGGGGGGGTGAAGTTGGCACTGAATCGATCTGTCAGGATATTGGCAATATCCTTGGGATCAGTATATTTAATGCCATTTAGATTCTTGACATAACTATAGAATGCCGTGTCGTTGTCCTTGGAATCTTTGGAAATTTTATTTTTGTAACTAGCTTTGGAGGATTTTATGAGGGATCTCAGCTTCTTACTGAGGCTGGTAAGGGAGTATTTTGCATCCTGGGATTTTCCTCTTTTCTGCAACAGTTTCTTCCTTCTGTTGTATAGTTTGTTTATGGCAGGGGACCACCAGATTGGCTTCCTTTTTTTTTGGAGGAGAGCATCTTGGTTCTATTTGGAATGGCACAATTCATGCATGAGTGGATGTGCTCATACAGTGCCTTAGTGTAGGATTCAGCAGTCGAACTTTCAGTTCCTGTCTGCATGGGTGTCATGAAGTTTGTCACGTCTGACTTGAGTAGCATGAAGTTAGCTTTGGAGAAGTTTTTTATGGAGGTTTCCCTACTGGGGGGTGGGGGTTGGATGTGGACGTCAAGGGTGATTAGCTTATGGTCAGACCTGACCAATGAGGGGGTGACCACTGGTGTGGAGCATCAATCTCCCAAGTTGGTAATGACCAGGTGTAGGATATTTGAGCCCCTGTCGGGGGGTGTTTGTTCAAAATGTGTAGTGAAAGCTGGTATTTCTAAGAAAATGGGTGTGCATAATCAAAATATATGCGGTATCACAGGCACACATAAAATGGGCAGGTGGACCCTCAAACAATATGAACATAACATGGGGAACCAGACAAGGAAGCCTGCTTTCACCACTGCTATTTGCAGTGTATCTGGAGCCATTTGCCCAAACTATATGGCAGTTAGATATAACTGGATATAGCTGAGTAGAGCAACATGAAAAGATGGTATTATTTTCAGATGATGTGATAGTATGTATGACAACTCCAGATAAAGACATAAGGCTGCTGTTTAAGGAAATAGTGAAATTTGGAGTTTATCTGAGTATAAGGTTGATGAGTTTAAACCCAGCTATAGTGTCTAGCTACAACCCAACACACCAATTAGTGCAATAGTATCCTGGTCTGGATCAGACTGGAAACACAATAGGTAGCAAAGTAAATGTGGGAGGAGATAGTAAAGAAAAATAGTCATTAACATCAGGAGGTAGATTATGAATTGCATGGAGTACAGTAAACTCCAGGCAATAAAGATGTTTATTGCACCTTTAATATTATAAATTAGCCAGCCTTATTTGTATAGGCTAGAAAGAGGTGCAGCAAAGGCTGGAGTGCGAGATAAAATAATTCTTTTGGAATGGGAATCCAGGAAGGATGCAGTGGGATACAGTTAAAATGCCAACAGAAATGGAAAATTTAGGCTTCCCCGACTTTGAGGCATATCATAGGGCAACACAATGAGGGCAATTGATGTAATGCATACAGAAGGCTACATGGATAGATGAAAGGTTACAGTACAGATGACTCTAAACAAGAGAGGGAAATGCCCAAGACTGAGTATATGTGCCTATATAGTAAACCCAACAGGGGAAAGTATAGCAAGTGAATACATGTGCAGGGGAATGAGGAGGCTGTTGAATATAAGCCACATAAAACCCTGGAATTATGAAATACTGCCCATAGGATACAATCTACCTGAAAGGATGCCCAAAGACATTTATATTAGGGCTTCAGATGTCTTGAGAAGGAAAAGAATATAGCCTAAGTGCTGGGAACAGCTACTAGATGTCAGCAAGAAGACTTTTCAAGAGTTAAAAATGACTTAGTCAGATGAAAGGGAATGTCTAAACTACCTGGGAATAATATCAGAGCTCAGGGATAGAAAAATAAGTCAAATGGAAGGGAAAAAATTAACTGATGGATATCTTATCAGAGACATGAAAGTGCTAAGATGCAAGAGGACTCATTTAGTCTGTATAAGGCATTGCAGAAATGAAGGAATTAGGTAGAAAAAGAGGAGACTTAAAGTAATACGATTACACAAGTTATACAGAAGGGGGAATGGACTAAAATAGCTCTGGTCCCAAGATATGCTACTAAATCCGGAAGATTCCAAATTTGCTTGGAAATGCCTACATGGCTATTTCTGTATGCTGAATAAATTCAGGAATATGTTCCTGCAGGTTTCAAACCAATGTTGAAAACGTGAGGAGGAGGTTAAAGGCACATGGGAAGATATATTCTGGGAGTATGAAAGCCCAGACTAGTTTAAACAACAGTTGCAGGGAGAACTGAAAAGGACTTGAGGAGAGTTAATGAATTTGACAAAAATGAGGTTCCTTTTAAATTGAAATAAGGAAGTGAAAGACAAGTACAAGAATAACCTATATGCCCTACTTATGATAGTTGCATATAAGACAATCACAAGGCTATGGAAAAAGGTTATCCAAGATTAACGATGAACAAAATTAAAGATGTTGAACTTGGAAACAAGGTGCAATCAGGGAGGAAAGCCTTAGAGAAAAGGTGGAATAAATGGGAGACATAACGGAGGGGAGTAAATCAGATTAAGAGAGATTAGCGAGAGTATCAGCACACAAAGGGTTGGAGAATGGAGAAAAGTAGAACTAGTCTTCCAATGAGGAGTGAAGAGGTATCTAAGCAAATATAGGAAAGAACACTACAAAAAAAGGGAAATAAAAACAAAGCTACTGCACATAAGTGGTATGCTAAAGCTATAAGAGCAAATGTCTGGTGAAGCAGGGTTGGAAAAAGTAATGTAAAGGAGAGAATAAAGGACAACTAGCATAACAGGGTGGTAAGGCTATGTTTGTGTATGTGGCTTGAGTGCCATGAATCTTGCTGGCAGATCAGTTTAAGAGCTGACAAATACCTTGGAATTAATGATCATATTAACATTAAATGTTATGTTGTCCCCATCTCGCCTCTGTTCTTGCTGGTTGGGTTCAGAGTCGATCCTCGGCTCTGACTCGGCCGTCTACTATAGCTCGAGAGCTTTTTACTGGCTCAAGGCTAGCCCCTATCCCAACATGCCTAGTGATAGTTACCCAGATTTCATTTGCCGCTTGCAGTGTCGTGATTGCTCATACTGGCTCAGGCTAAGTATTTTCTTCTTGTTATATTTTCAATATTTTTTTGGATTCAGATAGCTAATTTCTGTTAGTTTAGTGTTAAGAGTGTGTTTCATCTTAGGCTAGCACTTTTCTGACCTTTCCACTGCTGCCTTTTTGTTGTTGTTATTGCCGTCGTTTTCCTTTAGACCTAACTTTTTTCCTTGAACCCGTTTGACTTAGAGGGTTCCCTGTTCCCTTTCTCTCAGCCCCATCTTTGTTTAAGGGCCTTTTTTTTTTCTTCATTTCCCTTTCTCTTTCCTTATAGGAGCAGCCATTTAAGTTAAAGGCTCTCCTGGGTTGGGGGAGTCTGCTGTTTAACTTAGAGGCTCTTCCCCTTCCCCCCTTTCTATTTTCCTGTTAAAAAAAAAAAAAGAAATTTAAAGTTCATTTTTGTGTTGTTGTCGTTGCTGTTGTTGGGGTTTCTTCTTGGTACTGTTGTGGTTACTAGCATGTCCAAAGATCCTAAAGAGTCAAAACCTTTGGGTTTTAAAAAGTGTGACTCGTGCTGCCAGAAGATGTCACTTACGATGGACACACGAGCTGTGTCTATTGCTTAGGGAAAGTACACCTGCAGGACTTATATTCTATATGTCATGCTTTTAGTTCTTGGGTCCTGCAGGAGAGAAAAAAATTGATTTTTCAAGGCTTATTAAATAGCCCCCTTTGATGTTTCTACTGTGGGTTCTCAACCAGTAAAAAAACAGGAAAAGTCCCCTAAGCCATCATCTTCGTTGGCTCCTGTGTTGGAGCCATCTAAATCTAAGGACAAACCTGTGAGTTTGTCGGATCCGAGTGTCGGTTCCAACAAAGCTCTTTCTCCGGTGGGTCCTCAGTGGTATCAGAGCCAGTCAGGACTCACAAGAGAACCAGGTCTCCCTCTGTGGAGCCGGTGCAGTCTGTTCCACAGTCCCCGCTATTGCAATCTGTGGCAGGCAGTCATCGGTCTTCCTCTCATTCCTCTCAATCATCCAGGCTTTCAGATCATGATGTGGAGAGGGTGGTGAAGAGGCTTCTCAAGACACAGGTATTAGCTAAATTATTATCGAGCCCAGCCCACAAGGAATTGGCACTGACAGCCCAACCCACACCATTATCGATTCCTCTTCTGACTCCTTTAAGTTTGGAGCAGAAGTGCATGGAAGTCGTTGTGGTGGAGCCATCAGCTCCGATTACCACTGGTCTATCGGTTCAGACTACCGCTCCAATTTCTTCTTTGTCTCAGTCTGTCGAGGGATCTGGGGGCCCATGCTCTCTTGCCGGCTTTGAGGGGGGGGAGTGGCATTGGACCCTTGTCAGGGGCCTGCTTTCCCTCTCAGGGCTTCGGCGCAGGTGAGCTCGGCTCCTACATCTGCCCCGGAGCCATCACCCTCACTTCGGAGGAGATCTCCAGGCTCTTCGGACCTGGGGACTCTTTTGGGCTGGGACCATGGTGCCTTCGAGGTGATGAGCATGCTGTCCTCTGAGACCGTTCTGCACTCAGCTCCATTGGCTCCTACTCCTTCGATGCCTGAGTCTGCATCCAATCCTCCCCCCCAGCATAGGGAACCCATTCTCCAGGATGCCCCCATTAGGCGACCCCCACCTCTTCCGAAACCTCCCCTGAGCAGCCGTCGAAGGAGGTCCTCAAAAGAGAAAATGCAAGAGGAAGCATTTGGACTCCCCTGAGTCTCTCACTTCAGACACAGACTTGGAGGACTCAGAAGGGTCCCCATGGTCCCCCTCTGAGGATGTCTCTTTTTCCGACATCCTGGAAATCCTTAGAGGGGTGGCTGGAAATCCCTTGCCCCTTCTAAGGATGAGTCTGTGTATCTGGATGGACCCTCTGCTGGCCTTAGTGAGTCGGAAGGCATGGAAATCCCCAAAGACTATGGAACCAGTTCTGAGGAGGCCCAATAAATTCATAACTGCTCCAGAGGATGAGTGTGCCTGTTGATGCTATGGTGATGGTGGCAGCCACCAAGAAAGAATTAGCAGAGACTTCTTCTGTTCATCCGCTGAACAGAGTCTCGTATGATGGACAGCTTCAGCGGCCTTTATTCTCAGGTAGCTGAATTATTTGTCCCACTTTACACGCCTACAAAGGGATCTCCTAAAGGAACTAACTTCTTTATATTTCTTGTCAGCACAAAAGTTTTAACAAGTATCCATTCCGCCTTAATCTGATAAAAACAAAATGAAAACTCCAGCAAAGCTAGAACTTCCACTGAGTGACCTCCCAAACCTCTTGTATCAGAGGCACATGGGATATATGCAAATGACCCTTATGAACATCAGGTGTTTCAGCTAATTGGCGATTCTGAATGCCCATGAAGTGTTTCATCGTTTTAATGGACAATTTCAGGCCAATAAAGCCAAACCCCATTAGCTGGCACTAGAGTCTTTTCCAGTGAGCCACCCAAGATATAGGTGCTAGGGATGCTGTCCCAACCAGCAAGAATGGAGGTGAGATGGGGACAACATAACATAACGAAGTTATGTACTCACCATAACGTTCCATGTTTGTTGTCCTTCATCTCGCCTTCCTTCTTGCGTTCCTAATGATAATGGACATAGGTTCATAGGTAAGTACTAGGCTATCTGCCCGAATGCATTTATAAGCCTAGCCGGAATGTGTTGGCTTTTGCCGCCCCCTTAGATTAGTTCCCTGTGCCTCTGTCCAGCAGAACCATTGAAATGATCCCCGGGGTAAACTTTCTGTTTCCCATCCACTCATCAAGGTTTCTCTTGAAGAGGGTTAGCGAGGAGCTCTGCCTAATGTAGATTGAAATCTTGTTCCAGAGCATGGGAAGACTCTGGGACAGCAATATATCCCTCCAGCATGTCCTATTTATTGCTGTGGTGAGGTTTAGAACCCTAGAGTGTGTGGCTCGAGGGGGTATGGTTTTCTTTAGGTGGAGCATGTCCAACAATTCTGGGTTGGACATGGCCTTGTATGTCAGGCAGAGATCACCTCTGAGTAGGCAGTATGCAACCAAGTACAGCTGGAGTTTCTTCAGTCAAGCTGCATAGGGCATCTGCTTGAGGCCAGTAATCCTCTTGGTGCGGTACGTCTGTGGTCTTCCCAGTTGTTGCAGGTGTCTTGTAAGGTACATCCCAAATGGGGCATTGTACTGTGATGGGTCTGATGAGTGATGTGTAGAGGGGCCCAATGACCTCTCTCGATCTGGATACAAATCCTTTTGTGATTAGGTGGGCCACATAGAAGGATTTTCTAACCACTTTGGCAATGTGATTATCAAAGGAGAGGTTACTATCTACTTGGGTCCCCAGATCCCTTATTACATCTTCCGTATTTAGGGGCTACCACCTATGTGGTAGTTTGTGGGTACTTTGTTTTTTCCAAAGGGGATGACTATGCACTTTTTGGCATTTAGCTTGAGGCCATGGTCATGACACCAGGTATCTATCACAGTGAGAACCTTTTGGAGGATGTCTGTGTCAGCTGGAGAGTCAATTCTAGCCCCTAGTTTGCAGTCGTCTACGAACTTGGTCAGCCATAGTCTTCCTGTGCTTGCCTGTACCTCTGAGAAGTATATGTTGAACAGAAGGGGTCCTAGGACTGAGCCCTGGCGAACGCCACTTGTAACCGGTTTAGAGTCAGACCTAGCTCCCACAACTCTTACCATGTGGATTCTATCTGTGAGCCAGTTGGCAACCCATCTCGTGACATAGGGGTTTATGTTCAGGCTGATGAGCTTGTCTATAATACCTGAATGGGGAATGGTGTCGAAGGCCTTTGCGAGGTCTAGGTAGGCTGTGTGGACCACCTTTCCCTCATCTATAGCCTTGGTAACTGTCTCAAAGAAGTCCACCAGGTTTAGGAGGCATGATCTGCCCTTAACAAAGCCAAAGTGGGTAGGGTTCAGTGTTTGGAGGTTCCCAATGTCTCTGTTAATGAGATCCATAATGATGCACTCCATAGCTTTGCAGACCAAGCTAGGCAGGCTTATAGGGCGATAGTTCCCGGGGTCTGTTGTGGCTCTACCTTTGTGGAGCGGAATAACTGTTGCTGTGCGCCACTCTTTGGGCACATAGCCTGTGGAGAGGCTGAGTTTAAACAGTGTGTTTAGGTGAGGGTTAGTTCATCTTTGAGCTCGTGTAGGATGCAGCCTGGGGCACCATCCGGTCCCATTGATGCTGTATTTTTGGCTTTGGAGAGGGCTGTTTTAACCTGAGTGTCTGTGATTTCAGAGGCACTACATTCTTCTGGTATAGTTATGGGCCCATTCGGGGGTGAGAGGGGGGTGAAGTTTGTACTGAACCTGTCTGCCAGGATGTTGGCTATATCAGTCAGTTCAGTGTATTTTATGCCATTCTGCACTACCCTGAGCAGATCTGAGAATTGCCACTTAGATTCTAAAGAATGCCTTGTGGTTATCTTTGGAGTCCATGGCAATTTTTCATTTGAAGCTAGCCTTGGATGATTTTATGAAGGAACGTAGTTTCTTGCTGATACTGATCAGGGATGTCTTCCCTTCTTGGAATTTTACTCTTTTCTGTACTAGTTTCCTCCTCCTATTGTATAGCTTGTTTATGGCAGGGGTCCACCAGACCAGTTTTCTTTTCTTGGAGGAGTGAGTCTTGGTTTTGCTTGGGATAGCATGATCCATGCATTCTTGTAGGTGCCCGTAGAGTGCATTAGTAAAGGATTTTGCAGCTTGGATAACATTATCTTTTAGCATGGGGGCTTTGAAATTTCCCACCTCGGTCTTAAGTAACGTGAAGTTTGCTTTTGAAAAGTTTTTCATGGTGGTTTCTTTGACCGGGGGTGGTGGCGGAATGTGGATATCCAGAGTGATTAGTTTATGGTCAGATCTAACCAGCGAGGGGTTGACCTCCAGTGTGGAACATCGGTTGGCCATGTTGGTGATGACCAGGTCCAATATGTTGTCACCTCTGGTGGGGGTGTTGACCAGTTGATGCAGGGCTTTTGAGTTTATAAATTCTAGGAAATGTTGGGCAAGGGAGTTTGTACTTGAGTAGCTCTCCCAGTTAATGTTTGGGTAATTGAAATCACCCAATATCAGGGTGTTTGGTAGGATTAAGTATCATTTTTGTGCAGATGCATACACTCTCAGTTCTCAGACTACGCCCTTACTAACAACCTCCTTTCCAATACTCAGCATGGTTTCCAACCAAACCATAGCACCACCACTGCCTTACTCTCCTTTACTAACACTATCCTTCAGCATAAAAACAATGGCTATCTCTCCTCTGCTACTTTCCTAGACCTGTCTAAAGCATTTGACATGGTCCCACACAAACAACTTATCTCTGTCCTCTATAACCTATCCTTCTCACAATCAGTCACCAACTGGTTTCAGAGTTACCTGTCTGACTGCCAACAATCCGTTGTATGGCAAAATGACATATCTCCCCAACTACCTGTCTCCATAGGGGTTCTCCAAGGATCCATCCTTGGACCCCTACTCTTCTCTATTTTCACCAATAATCTAGCCTTTGCCACCAAACATGGCACACTCATACAATACAACACAAGTGCAATATGTGTAAGTTTATTATTAGTGACCATCAATTTACTGTCCCTGAGCTTAATTATGTATTTATATGTGATTTTATGCTACCTGTGAGACTAAAAATTTGATATATTTAGCTACCTGCACACAATGCATGGCCTATTATGAAGGTTTGACCTCTAGAAGGTTGAAAGATCATATTTATAATCATATCTATGACATAAGGAAAATGAATTTAACAAATGCCTTAGCTAAGCACATAGATATGTATTCTGATCACACTTTTAAATTTAGGGTCTTAGAAGTTATAAGTCCCAATAAGAGAGGGGGGGTGATAGCCAGAATTATTTAGAAATAGTCGAGTTAAACTGGATCTTAAGGTTGAAATCCCATATTCAACCAGGACTTAATCAGTCAGTCAGTATAAAACCTGTATTAGCTGCACGTAGGTAAAGATGTTTAAATTCAAGTCTTTTGTCGTAGGTTATATACATATATAATTTTGTAGGTATATATACATTTTTCAGATTTCTAAAGTTTGAAGTTTAACGTCCATATGCCTATATTTTGTATTAAGTAGGCTTGAGACTAGGAATGTTTGAATCCCTAAATTCTTGGATGTTAGCTATTGTTTGGCCTAACATCACTATCTTATTGGGGCTTAGTATTTCCTTATTTTATATATGCATTTGTATTTAACATATGCTTCACCCAGATTTATATGTCTTAGATTGTTGCATTTTTTTCAGTATCACTTTTTGATGTTGTTGTAGTTTTAGTTAAATATATTTCTATATATGAATATATATATATATATATATATATATATAGAGAGAGAGAGAGAGAAAAGGATCTAATGTATATGTACTTTAATAATAATAAATTTTATTTCAGTTTAGCAAAAATTTTAGTAAATTGTTTAATTGATTAATTAATTGAATGAGTGATTTAAGAATTGAAGTTAATTTGTTTGACTAAGATATATAAAGCACCTGTATAGAGCTACATTTTTAAAAACCTGAAGAAGCGTACTTGGATGTATGTGAAAGTGCTTGTTGCTATAATAAATTAAGTTTATTTTTCATCGTGGAGGTCTCCATTCGTTTTGTTCTGTGGATATTACCTGTTTTTCGGTGTGAGACCTTTGGATGGTAGTTTTCCTGTTGCTTCTAACACTCATACAATACGCAGATGGCTCAACCATCATCTGCTCAGCCCAGTCCCTACCCAAACTGCAAAAAGTCACACAGGAAGTCTTTTCCTCTGTTGAAACTTGGTTATCCGATGCCCAATTAATACTCAACCCAAACAAAACTAAACTACACATCTTCCAACCCACCAAACATACTCAAAACAACTCTCACTTTAACATCACAGCAAAAGACAACACCACTATATACCCAACTGAGCACACCAAATTGCTAGGAGTGGAAATAGACAATAAACTAAAATTTGACATTCACATATCCTTGACCATAAAAAAAGTCCACAAAAAACTAGGAGCACTATACAGAAATAAGCAACTTCTCACCAAAGCAGCAAAGATTTCAATAGCAAATTCCCACCTTATCTCCACCCTACTTTATGCCTGTCCAATATGTACCAACCTAAGGCAATGCGTTCTAAACAAGCTAGAGACCTGCTACAACAAAATCGCCAAATTCGCCACAGGGGCATCCTACCGTAGTCACCACTGTCTCTCACTTGCTGAACTGGGATGGCTTGAACTCCCTCACCTCCTTCAATGGTATCAACTCTCACTCTCCCACAAACTAGTAAATCATCCACTAAATGTCTCATCCCTCCAGAATCTACTCCGACCCTATCGCACCACCAGACCACTAAGATCCAGCAACAAAAATCACTTGCAGATCACTAAAGCCAATAACTCTGCTGGTGAAGCACTATTCTCTTGCACCATAGCCAAATTATGGAACTCCCTCCCACCCACAATTACCTCCATAGCATCATGCACCCACTTCAAAACTTTACTAAAAGCGCACCTAAAAACATGCTGGCTATGCCCTTGCAACTCCCACTCTAATATCACCCTCCCCATCCAACCACTACCTTTCTTTCCACTCCACTAACTATTTTGATTATAGCAAGCTCAGATGCTCATAAGCCAGTACTTATTATACAGCAGGAACTTCTTCTTGTAACATTTGTTAATGTCTGTTATGTACTTCACAGATAAAGATTCTAGTTGTCTACTGATGTACTATGTTCTTCATCTGTAAATATGTTGTAAGTAATTGCTATGTAAATTGTTAATCGCTATGTAATCCAATGTAACTACTGTCTGTTTATTTTAACTGTGGAGCTTTTCTCCCCGGGCCTCCACTGAAAATGGACCTACGTCCAGTCGGACACTCCTGGTCAACAAATATAAATAAAATAAATAAATAAAATAAAAATTTTTCTGCACTGTCTTGCTGCCTTTAGCTAATTCCACCTAAAACGCCCTCAAAGGTCTTCTTCCTCCTAGCAACTCTCTTATCTCGTCTTCGGCTTTGGACACAGCGGCTGCTGTGGCCGCCTCTCCCTCCTCTCTTCCTCTGGCATCTTCTACCTTCCAGGCTGGGACTCAAACTCCTGTATCTAAGCCTGTAGTAGTGAAGCAGAAGAGAGGTAGGGAAAGGGAGAGAGAGTCGAAGGGAGGTCCGGGAACCTCTTCCTCTTTTCCCTCATCTTCGAGATGAGGGAAAAGAGGAAGAGGTTCCCGGACCTCCCTTCACCCAGCAAAACTCCACGGACCCGTGGCTCCCCTCGGCTCTGTTCTCCAAGGTTCTGTCTGGAGCCACAGGAGGCACATCCAGCCTCTCAGGCCTCGGTGCCCCGACCCGTCAGGTCGGAGTCCTTGGCCTCATTACGGTCAACCCGCTCCTTTTCGGATATGGATCTGGATAAGATGATGAAGCACTTTATCTGTACACAGATCCAGGTGGGGGTCTTGCCAGCCCCCCCTCCCTCTCGCTTACTTTCTTTCAACCCATTTCTCCTTTTCCAATCTGACCTTCAGCTTCTGAGTACTCGGATCTGAGGTTGGCTTTGGTCAGGGGGTCAGCACTGATGGTACCTGTTTCCTCGACGCAGACAGCTGCCTGGAGCATTTTGGATCTGACCAGCTCTGATCCGAGCTGCTCTCGGAGTCTGAGTTGGGTGTCAGATCCAAGGGAGTAGAACCTTTTCCATCGGCTCTGACTTTGTTGGGCCAGATTCCCTCCCTCGGAGCTCCATCCACCTTGGGCTTGGCTCCAATTCTCACGTCAGACCCAGGGAGACCGGCCTCCTTATTAGTTTCCCCTGGAGGTTTGCTCCCCTTCAGCATTCGATGTGGTAGAAAGGATCTCTCTGTCAGATCGAGACCCTTGACCATCCCCCTCGGGCTCCTCCCAAACCCCCTCGGCTCTGTCTACGGTCCCCATTTTCTTACCAGAGGGACAGCCTGTGCTCGAAGAGCCCCTGGCGGTTTCCCCGGAGGAATACATGGCTTGCGAGCACTCCCCCGGAGAGCCCCACCGGGTATGTGCCTCGCAAACATACGTGCAAGAGGAGGCACTTGGACTCTCCAGAGTCCCTCACCGAGGACACGGATTTTGATAATGAAGAGGGTTCCCCAAGATCACCTTCCAAGGATGTCTCCTTTGGAGACATCATGGAGATCCTGTGCCAGTGGGGAAGTTGGTCTGCCCCCAAATCTTCTTCTGATGAGTCTGTGTTCCTGGAGGCTTTCATCATGGGCCCGTCTACTTCCTGGGTGTCCCCTCCCATGGATCCTTTGGTGGACTTGGTCACCTCATGGGCATGGAAGGAACTAGATACCATGGAGCCAATCCCCAAATGACCTGATAAAATTTTAAGCCCCCCCATTGATAGGCCATCCTGCTTTAAGGGCTCCCCCATGCATGCCACTAAGAAGAAACTTGCCCAGGAGAGTTCCTTGGTCCACCCTCCTGACTGGGAGTCATGGATGATGGACTGCTTAGGCAAGAGGGTGTACGCTTCAGCTACCTTTTCGATCAGGGTGCTGAATTACTTGGCCCATGTCACTAGACTCCAACGCGACCTAGTAAAGGAGCTGGAGGAGTCCCCCCCCCCCACAAGTCCATGTTGCAGGAGGACAAGACATCATTCTCAGTGAGGATGACTTTAAAAGTGGTTTCTAATACGTCCATGCGACTCCTCTCCCATGCTTCGGAAGGAGTGGCTAGGGTGGCTGGGTCCGGCGTGTCCATGAAGCATAACGCCTGGCTCAGGATATGTCAATTTTCCGAACCCTTCAAGGCGTTGTTTGCCAATGCCCCTTATGACGGTTCTACACTCATGGGTAAAACCATTAAGGAGACATTAGTCCAGATTGAGAAGGATGGGAAGACACTGTCTGCCATCAGGATCCACTTCGCTAACTTTCAAAGGACCTTTTCTCAAAACCAGAGAGGGCAAAAGAAGATGTGGTTCCGGAAGTCTCAGTATTCCTGGGACACTCGGGCCTCTTCTTCCCCCAGAGGCAGAGGGGGACAGAATGGATGCCAGCTCAGAAGCAAAGGGGGTCTGCAGAACTTCGGGTCTCAAGAACCTTTCTCGGACAGACCTAGACAGCAACCCTGAGGGGTTGCCCAACTGCTGTACTCTGGAGGCAGTCTGGGGATGATTGTCCTTGCACCCAGCAGCATGGGAGTCCATAACAATGAACTGCTGGGTGCTTCAAATCATATCCAGAGGATACCCTATCCCCTTCGTGGGTTCCCCCATATCTCCCAGACACCTCTTGGATGTACCACCCATGCAAAGGGAGGCAGCAGCACAGGAAATTTACAAGCTGCTAGTAAAACGAGCCAATGAAACCGTCCACCCAGATCAGGCTTCTACTCCAGGTTCTTTTTGGTGCCAAAGAAAACAGGGGACTTAAGGCCCATTCTGGACCTCTCTACCCTGAACCTGTCCGTTGCCAAAGAGAAGTTCCGGATGGTCACACTACAGTCCATCATGCCGTACCTGCAAGAGAGCACCTGGATGTGCTCGTTAGATCTCCAGGATGCTTACTATCACATGAAAATGCACAGAAGCTCCAGGAGATTCCTCCGCTTCTGGCTAGGAGTCAATCATTACCAATTTCAAGCCCTACCATTTGGTCTCACCACAGCCCCCGGGGTGTTTACCAAAGTGATGGCAGTTGTAGCGGCTCACCTGAGGCTTCAGGGGATTCAGGTCTATCCGTACCTGGATGATTGGCTCCTCACTGCTCCCACCAGGCATCTACTTTCCCAAACCAGGGATTACTTCCTGACACTTTCCCGGCATCTGGACATCACAATCAACACATCCAAATCTCTCCTAAATCCTGTACAGGTGATAGACTACATTGGTGCCAGGATAGATACTCTTCAGTGCAAAATATTCCTGACCTCGGCGAGAGTTCAAAACCTGAGGATGCATGTCTCCCTGATCTACCGTTCTCATCTTCCAATGGCAGAATTGGTGTTGAGGGCCCTAGGCTCGATGGCGGCGACCATAACTCTTCTCCCGTGTGCTCGGTTACACATGCAATTCTTCAGTGGACTCTAGCGGTTCAATGGTCCCTGTTGGAACTGCCATTGACTTATCCTATCCTATTAAGTCGAGTGTGTCGGTCATCCTTCATGTGGTGGATGAGCTCTCTGGACATTTTGGAAGGACGACCCTTTGTTCCAGCCCTGGCCCAAACCACAGTGACCACGAATGCCTCTCAACTCAGGTGGGGGAGGCATTGTTCGGGCAGGACAGTCCAAGGCCTGTGGTCCCCCATAGAGACCAGCTTGCATATCAGTATCCTAGAGATGAGGATGGTCCTTCTAGCGTTGCAAACCCTTCATGCCTTTCTTCCTCTGAGGACGGTTGCTTTTCAGTCGGACAACATGTCAGTAGTCTGGTATATCAACAAACAGGGAGGGACCAGATTGTTGCGAGGCCATGAGAGTGTGGGAATGGGCGATCTCCACCAGTCGCTTTCTCATCGCAATGCACATTCCAGGACAGTTTAACATTCTAGTGAACATGCTAAGTTGGACCATTCTAATGCCGTACAAGTGGTCTCTGAATCTGTCAGTAGCAGAACAGATCTTCAGCGAGTGGGGCCAACCTTGCTGCGATCTCTTCGCATCTCCTTCTAATGCAAATTGCAGCAAGTTTTTCACTCTGAACCCCCTGCCTGGGGAGTTCCCCAGAGATGCTCTAGTTCATACTTGGCCTCCTAGTCTTCTGTATGCTTACCTGTCAGTACTTCTTACTCTGAGTTTTCTGCAGAAAGTTTGTCGACTAGGGAGCAAAGTGATCCTCATTGCCCCATTCTGGCCTCGCCAGGTATGGTTTCCTTTCCTTTGGTTTTAACTTCTGCCTCCACCTGGGATCCTATATCCCATTCAGGATTTAAGTTCACACCCTTCGGGGGTGCCTCATCCAAGTCTGGACAGCCTGAAGCACACAGCTTGGCTGCTCCAGTTCCTGTAATTGCTAGGACTCCCGGACTTTCCTCCTCAGTTAGATCTATTTTGGTAGCTGCTCATAAGCCTTCGACCAGAAAAGTTTATCGCAGTAAGTGGAAACGTTTTTCTTTCTGGGCCTGTCAAAGTAGTTTAAACCCTTGCACAGCCCCTATTTCTGCTATTCTTGATTTTCTAGCTGATATTTTCCCGCACGGAGCTAGTTCTTCTACTGTGAAAGTTCAGTTGGCTGCCATTTCTCATTTTTATGTGGGCGAGAATTCTGCCTCGTTAGCATCTTCCAGACTGTGTAAAGCCTTTATCAAAGGCACCTTTTTGTTACGTCCCCTGGTCAAAGATCCTGTTCCTCCATGGGACCTTACTATGGTTCTTCAAGCTTTGGTCGCTTTGCCTTTCGAGCCTGCCACAACTGTAGATCTAAAATTTTTATTGTGGAAAACAGATTTTCTGGTGGCTATTACCTCTACTAGAAGGGTTTCAGAATTACAGGCCTTGTCCATCAAACTTCCGTACATGATTTTTCATAAAGACAGAGTTTCCTTTCGAACCAGTCCATCCTTTCTTCCTAAGGTGTCATCACCAGTTAATATCAATCAGACTATTAATTTGTCTGTGTTTTTTCCCAGTTTTGCGAACAAGATGGAATACAAACTCCACATGTTGGATGTTCATAGACAGTTATGATTCTATTTACACAGGACAAATAATTTCTGTAAATCTGATCAGTTGTTAGGTTTCCCCTAAAAGGGTTTATAGAAGGAAATAATCTCCAAGGTCACTATAGACAGATGGATTTCTTCATGCATCCTGCAGGTCTATAAGGACAGAGGCATGTCCCCTCCAGATCAGGTAAAAGCTAATTCCACTAGGTCCATGGCTATGTCTGCGCCTTTTTGGTCTAGAGTATCTTTGGATGACATTTGTTCTGCAGCTACTTGGTCCTCATCTCATACATATATTTCTCATTACAAATTGGATTTGACTTCCAGAAGGAGAGCATCCTTTGGTTCCGCAGTGCTCTGGAATATCCTTCCATGAGGGCCACCCAGGAGTTTAGTAGCTGGGGACTCTGTCCTACAGATTGAAGACCAAATGAAGTAAACTACTTCAGATAAAGAAGTTATGTGCTCACCATAATGTTCTATCTGAGTAGTTGTACTTCATTTGTCTTCAACCGTCCCTCCCTCCTTCCCCCGGACCTTGGGGCATGATCAGCCTACGGGCTGCAGTATAGGTCACAAGTATATTTATCAGGTCGGGTTCTCAGTATAAGTTCAGCCAATTCAATCTGGGGAAGGAAGGCAGAGGTGTATTATGGGTAAGGGGAGGAGTCTGGAGCTCAGAGCTGATGCTAGCAAAAGTTGCCAGCTCGTATCCAATATGGATCCGTATCCCACAGGTTGAATATAAATGAAGTTCAACTACTCAGATGAAGCATTATAGTGAGTACATAACTTATTTTTTCCCTTTTCTATCACTATTAGAGCTTCTCTATCAATCAGTATGACTTCTTCCCATTTCCTTTGCCCCTGATATTCTCATAAACATCCATCCTGAAATCTGTTCTATGTCAAATTCACATTCTCATTCCATTCACATACGTCTCCTGTAGCATTGCTATTTGCATCCTACATTTCTTCCTATAATTCAGTATTCTCTGCTTTTTGTCTGTATGCATAAGACCATGTACATTTCATTATAATATGAAAAGAGTAGCCACTGCAATAGAAAACTGTTACAGCCATATACACGACAGTAGGAATGTTTATTTCCTCCTTTTGGCCTACATGAATACACTACTGCTTGGCAGGCTGATGTTTTAAGTAATTGCTTCTTCTTATCTCACCTTCTTCTTATCTCAATTTGAAACTATGTCACATTTCTTTTTCAAAGACTTTTTGCTTCCATGAAAACACCCAAACAAAAACAAAACTAAACTAACATTTTTAGAACCCCCTTTCCCCTTTTAACTTAGAACAGAAAAAAACATGTAGTTTTTTAATAAATGAAGTGTATCCCTGCAGATAGGAGCAGCTGGCCCAAAGCTGTACCCACATGCACTACCTAATCTGAAATTAAAGTTATCCATGCTAAAGTGCATGCTATAGCCTGTGTTGTGACCTAAACTGTTCTTCTGTTAGCTGCATTCCCTCCCAAATGCAAAAAATAGCTTGCATACATTCAGTAAACATTAACTTTTGCACACTATTCTTTTAAATGCATTAAGTCTGCCAGAGAGACATATATTACCACTTTACTTCCCATAGTTTCAAACTTTATTTTTCTCTAAACTGCTTACTACTGTACATTTCTTTCAACAGAGTGCTCAGAACTCTTACCATTAATTGCTTGCAACTGCAGTCAGATTGCCTCCAATTGAAAGCAGTCAACAATGAGAAAAAAAAAACTAACATTGCAGATGCATGAAAGAATCTTTTAAATTTCATTCAGAATGCAATGTACATACTTCCTGACCAACTGTCTGCACCTGTAGACTTCTCATTTCCTATTGAAAGTATTTTGTTAGGCAGAAAGCAAGCTAATAGTTTTGCAGATGCAAGAAACCTGAATTTGTCTGTGTTTTCCATTGTTTTATCTTATTTTGAAGCATATTTACTTAAGAAAACTTGTCCATGGCTTAAACCAGGGATATTAATCTAGACATTCATCCCTGTAAAACAGAGGAAATTACTGGTTTATTTCTACATATATGTATACACTCCCACCCCAGCAGCCCAAGGATACATTATAGTAACGTTAACGTGTCTGGCCAGCCTTTATCTTTTTACAGTGCAATACCTCTATATCTTACAGCTAAGAAAAAGGTTTGCTTAAACATCGTTAACACATATAGCAGTCACTGATAAGACCACCACCTCACACTTCAACTACCCCAACTGGATATTATAGAAAAACTGCTTTACAATATTGCATGAAATTTACATCAGGAGATTTTATACAAATATTAACAAGAACAAAAATTATTTTACTGGCCGCTACTACTTCATTGCATTCATTGTCATTCTAAACATTAATGACACGCTGGAGTGTATACTTTACAGTTCACTCAGAAATTTTAAAAAATCAACAAAATTCCAGTCTTTCTCCACCACATTTTTCTTGCAAAATCATATTTTACATGGCTGTCCCTAATGTGACAGAGTTTGAATTGTCTCCCATAAATTCACTAATTTCAGTGTTGCTGGTCTACTTGCTGATAATCTCCATCTCCTAACACCAGTTTCTGGTTCAAGTCCAAAGTACTTCTGATTTTTCTAGTCAAACCCTGTGCTTTTTTCTTTCTCTCAAGCATGTTCCTATGGAACAATGGAAAAAGTTTTATGGGCAAAGTCATTCTGTTGGTTTTGTTGTAAGACGAATGAGAAACAGAGTTCCTAATACTTGCCAGCTCACTCTTTGTTTAATAAACTGTATTTTCAACTTAGCCTATTCTGCATGAAAAATATTTTTGAACCTGAAGATAGATGGATACACCAACTTGAATCTCACACCTTCTTCCTGACATTCCTTTATTGCTGGATAAACTTGCATGTGAAGTTGTTAAATCTCGCCGTTTATTCTCACTAATGGGTTCGGAGCCGATCCTCTGCTCCGGCACGGCCATTAGCAAAGCTCAAGGTTTGCCAGTAGCTCGAGACCAAGCCCCTTATCCCATAATGCACTGCTGGAATTACCTCAGATCTAGTTTGCCGTGGCACAGATCTCGGTGTTCCAGATAGCTCGGACCAATTTTATTGGTTAGATTCATCTATTTGCTAGTTTTAAAAAACTTTTTCTTGACTTCTTGTTAGAATACTTTATATATATATATATATATATATATATGTATATATATATATATATATATATAAATATATATATATATATAAATATATATAGATATATAGATATATATATATATATATATATATATATATATATATATATATATATATATATATATAGATATATAGATTTAGATTTAGATAAGTGCCCTGTGTTGGCTTTGTTTTTTCTATAGAAGTGTTTCTAGTTAGCAGTTGGCCTTGTATTTAACTAAATTCTTAGACAGTAGTTATTTAGATAGTTTCTTGAATGTGTTTTTCCATTGTTTAAATGTGTCTAAATTTAAAAAAAAGAGATGTCTGATGAGAAAGAGAAGCCACATCCTAAATCTGGCTTCAAAAAATGTCCGGATTGTGGACAAAAAGTGTCAGGCACCGACGGGCACGTTCAGTGTGTTTATTGTCTGGGGGCATCACACTTTCAAGACTCTTGTAGCATCTGTCACTCCTTCTCTTCCAGGGTACTTTTAGAGAGGAGGAGGAAATTGCTGGATAGGGGTTTACTTCAGCACCTCTTCTCAGAAGCACTGTTGACCAGGATGGTGCTAGTAAATCCTCTAAGTCATCCAAGTCTTCAGGTGACTCCAAATTATCGAAAAAGGCAAAAATAATGGAGGGTGCAGGGTCATCGGTTCCACTGCCCGCGGAACAGAGTGTCCCTTTTGTTTGGAGCCAGCTCACAGCTTTGGAGCCGGTTTCTGAGATTCCCTCATCTCCTCTGTTCCAGTCAGCACCCTCGGTGCACTCCTTGAAGTCTTCTGTCAGCCTCTCAGATCTGAATATGGACCGGTTGGTGCAGAAGCTTTTACGGGCACTAGGCCTTGCCAAATTGTTGTTGGCTCCGACGCCTTCGTCGGAACCGAAGACCATTAACCCGGACTTCACTGCTCCTACTCCGAGCTGTACTGGACTTACAGAGCCGGAGGAGGCTGACCTGATGGTTGTTGAGTCTGTGGAGCTGAGACCTGCTGTTGTGTCATCGGTTCCATCTACTCGGATGTCCTCGGCACCAACCGGGGACTCTAGGAGCCAACACTCTCCTGTCGGGGTCTGGAGAGGATAGTCGTACCGATTTGTCGATGCCGACTCTTCCTCTCGGGGCTTCAGCTCGGATGAGCTCAGCTCCTACCTCGGGTTCGGAGCCCATGGCCTCGGTGCGGGAGGATCGGACGGTCCCTTCAGATCAGTCTACCCCTTCTCGTCAGAGCCATGGTGCATTCGATGCCATGAGGAGAGGTCCTGTCTCGAAAGACATCATCAGCATCAGGTCTGGCTTCCTCTTCCCCTCAAGTGCCTGTGTCCGCTCCTGCTTCTACCGGTCAACCCAAGCACAGAGACCCTGAGCCTCAAGTAGCCCCACAGGGTGTCCCCTGCTCTTCTGAGACCTCCCCAGAAGCCCCCACTGAGGAGGTACCCAGGAAGAGACTGTGCAAGAGGAGGCACTTAGACTCCACACAGGAGTCTTTGACATCTGACACTGATTTGGATGAGTCAGAAGAGTCCCCTCGATCCCCCTCTGAGGATATCTCCTTTGCGGAGATATTAGAGAGCCTTAATCAGAGGGGTGGTTGGCTGTCCAAAAGCCCTACTGAAGATGAGTCAGTGGTCTTGAAGGCTTTCAGGTCTCAACCTTCCACCTCTTGGGTGTCTCCGCCTTATGGTGAGCTCATGGAGCTGATCTCTCGTAAGGCATGGGAGTCTCCGGAGAACATGGAACATGTCCCTTGGAAGCCAAATAAGTTCATCTCTGCCTCCTTCGCATCAATTGATTCAGGCAACAGAATCTACTCTGACACTCTGCCACCATTTAGGCATTACAGTTAACTTTGAAAAGTCTGCCTTGTCACCATCGCAGCATACCGTCTTTATAGGAGCAGAGTTAGATACCTCAACCACCACTCTACGTCTTCCAGTTGAAAGGGTCTCACTTCTTCGCCAACACATCAACTCATTGGTGTCGAAGAACAGAGCTACAGCTGCAGAGGTCTTGAAGGTACTAGGTTTGATGGCGGCAGCAATTCTAGCCATTCCACTCGCAAGGATGCATATGCAAATTCTTCAATGGCCTCTGTTCGCCCAATGGTCTTACCAGAAATTGTCAATGAACCATATGATTCTCATCACAAACTCTTGCAAGAGGGATCTTCAGTGGTGGTTGACGTCTCTTCATGTCACAATAGGATGACCCTTTGTGCCCCCCCCAGTAGCCACTGTGACCAATGATGCTTCCCTGATAGGGTGGGAAGGGGGCATTTTCAGGGAAAGACTGCCCAAGGACATGGACGGATCAAGAGTCACATCTGCATATCAATGTTCTGGAGTTGAGAGCAGTACTTCTGGTGTGGTAGTACTTACAGGACTCTCTTCCTCTAGGGACAATTGTGATTCAGACAGGCAACATGTCATTGGTCTGGTACTTGAATTAACAGGGCAGGACCAAGTCTTACCCCCCTTTGTCAAGAAGCCCTCAGAGTATGGCAATGGGCTGTGTCATTCCAGCATTTTCTGTTAGCAATGCACATCCCGGGAAAATCCAATGTGATAGTGGACAAGCTGAGCAGGGCAATCCTGTTGCCTCATGAGTGGTCTCTCAACCAACACATTGCAGACATGATGTTCTGCAAATGGGGCCAGCCTTGCTGCGACCTCTTTTCCAGTCACATCAATACCAAATGCAGAAGCTGCTTTGCTCTAATAGCACCTCTGGGACATCCACTGAGAGACGCACTCGTACACAATTGGCCTCCGGTTCTCCTGTATGCATTCCCTCCAATTCCATTGATACCCAGGTTTTTACAGAAAGCAAAGTCACTGGGAAGGACTGTTATCCTTGTAGCCCCCCATTGGCCTTGACAGATTTGGTTCCCTTTTCTTCACCATCATCTGCTGGAGGATCCATGGATCCTGGACCCAGTTCCAGACCTCCTGACACACCTGTCAGGGGACCTCCATCCTTCACTGCAGTCTCTAAAGCTGACTGCTTGGCTGATCCACTTCCCCAAATAGCCAGGCTACATTCACTCTCATATGACACAAGACAACTTCTATTGTCTTCTCATAAGCCATCCACCAGCATCATCTTGTGATCTCAAAATTTTGTCCTGGAAAACTATTTTTCTAGTGGCCATTACTTTTGCACGCAGAGTGTCATAACTTCAAGCATTATCTATCAGACCTCCTTATATGATTTTCCATGCTGATAGAGTATCTCTCAGAACAAACCCCTCCTTTTTGCCTAAAGTCTGTTCTGAGTCTAATATTAATCAGGTCATTGAGTTGCCAGTCTTTTTTCCCAACCATTCCAACAAATTAGAATACACACTGCACAATCTTGACGTACACAGACAGCTCAGATTTTATCTTAGTAGAACTAAGGATATTAGGAAATCAGATCAACTTTTTGTATCCTTTTCGGAGGACAGAAAAGGTAGACCAGTGACTAAAACAACCCTTTCAAAATGGTTATCAGATTGTATCTCATTTGTTCATGCAACTGCTAACACCTTTGCCACACAAAGTAAAGGCTCATTCAGCCAGAGCCGTTTCTACGTCTTCTGCTTTTCAAGCCAAATTGCCCCTTGATAACATTTGTGCTGCAGCCACTTGGTCTAAGCTTCATACTTTTATCTCACATTACAAAGTGGATAAGGCTTCCAGGGACAGGTCTTCCTTTGGTTCTATGGTCCTGAAAAATGTACTCCCGTGAGCCACTCAGGATTGCGGGTGCTACGCACGCTACCCATCAGTGAGAATAAATGGCGAGATTTAACAACTTCACATAAAGAAGTTATGTACTCACCATAATGTTCCATGTGAGTTGTTTATCTCGCCTTTATTCTCACGTCCCTCCCTCCATCAACCTCCTGGCTGACAGTTGACCTAGAGGCCAGTATCATCCTGGTTGTTCAATACTTCTTCTTCCTCCTTGGGGAGTACACCCCTTACAGGGGTATATATGCATGCAGCAAACAAGATGTGAGGTAATTCCAGCAGTGCATCATAGGATAATGGGCTTGGTCTCGAGCTACTGGCAAACCTTGAGCTTTGCTAATGGCTGTGTCGGAGCCAAGGATCGGCTCCGAACCCATCAGTGAGAATAAAGGCGAGATAAACAACTCATGTGGAACGTTATGGTGAGTACATAACTTCTTTTTCTGTTCTGCCTGGTGTACGATGAATAATCATGTTGCAGAAGAACTCTGTTGTCTCCAGTTTTAATAAGTTTTTTTCTGCCATTGTTTTGTCAGGAGCAACTATTTCTGATGGTATTATTGCATCTTTACTAATATAGGTCTTGGGTGTTTTCTCTTAGCCAGGTTTGGAGCATATACAAAATGTACCCTTTCAGTTAACAAATCCTGCTGTGGAGCACCAGTCCAATTGCCTGTTGTCATAAAATTAGTATTGTCTGTTCCTTCCAGTTTCTCTGGTACAGCAAAAAAAAAAAAAAAAAAAAATCTCAAGTTTTCTCTCTGTGCTCTGTCTTCTAACACTACTTTTTTTTTTAAACAGTTCTTGAGAATCCCCATACTCACCCAGCTTTTTCTTCATTTAAACCATTGATTTTTGCAAGATTAACATGTCATCTGAATAGCTAGTTAGTGTTTTCTTTTTTTTTCATCAATTTATTTGAGGTGATATATCTGTTCATTGCTTCATTTATTGAGTGCATTTGATTTACTTATTTTCTATAAATTCATGGAGGCCATCTCCAGTATGAAGGCTGAAACTTGAACTGCTTTTAACTGAAGAACTCAGGATTCTTCCTAGCCAAAGTATTCTGCTCTCTTCTCCATTTCTGGTTGATTTTTTTCTCAAGTTATCTAAATTTCTTCTTTACTGGCATCCAGGTAGTGTAATTTCTAACAGGTACAGAATTTTACCCAAACTGACAGTTTCAGTGGCACTTTTTTTTCACAGTTTCTGTTTTCACAATAGGAGAGTTGAAATCAGTATGTTGATCAGTGTACATCCATCTTGGAAATCCTTTTTGGTTAGAGCATGTACCAGGCTTTGCCCTCTACAGGTCTTCTTTTTCCTGTTCACAAGAAGAAGAAGAGAGTTTTATGTGAATTTTCTCTTTGTAAGCTGGTTAGCTCACTGACTCTGCTGTGGCCATTTGCAGTACCTTGGACATCTCATTGATGTCTTGATCCCCCTGAAATCCTTGCTTGAGAAGCCACTAAGGACCAAGAGACAGGCACATCCTTTGAGGCTATTTGGCTGTCCTCTCCTGGCAAGGAAGAATCATACTTGTCAGTCTTGAAGGAGGGAGTGGATGATGTTCTACCACAGTCACCTTAAAGAACTTGACTTCTGGGGAAGAGCCACATTCAATTTTTTTTGGAGGTGGTCTCCCAGGAAAAGAAAACAAAAAGTTAGGCATATATCTCCTCCTGCTTCACATGTGATAGACAGGGAAAATTTGATGGGTTTTGTTAAGAACTTATTTCAAACCTTTTATTCTTTAAATTCTGATTCCTCACAGAATTTTAAAAGAAAAAACATCCTTCTTTTTCCAGACAGAAGGACATGAATAAGGATGGGAATTTATTTCTCATTTGTCTATGCCACAGGAAGGGGACTCTTGATTCCAAAAAAATGTCTTCTTTAGCTTCTCCCACTGATGAGTTATCTTTTTATGAAACTATTGCCAAAATGAAAGACTTGTTTCAGTGGAAAAAGAAATTCCAGAATCCGAGCAAAAATATTATGACTTATTATGGCTGGATTTTCCCTCAGACTGCAGCTGTTCCTCTTGTCTTACTAGCACTGGAAGGTGTTTTCTTGGAAGCCAGCAATATGCCTGACAGTAAACAATCTGCCCCCAAAAAGTCTGATAAATAATATAAGGTTCCTCAGACCCACAAAGTTCTATTTTCAAATCCCAAATCAAACTCTGCATTTCTTTGGCAAAACCATCTTTTACAAAACATTTTTTGAATACCCTTTTTCTTTTGACAAAGATTGGAAAACTTTTGATAGATTTGCGAAGAAAGTATATTTTTCTTCTACTTTATACTTCAGACTTCTGAATTGTTAGGCTGAGGTCTTGAATGCTTCCCTAGATAGAAAGGTATTGTTGCCCTTCTTCTGCTAAGAGCTTTGGATGATTTGATTGAAGAGTGAATCTAATTCAGGGTGTTACTCAGATTGTTCAACCCTCCTTGCCAAGGTTCAGGATCATTTTGTAGTAAACAGAATAAATGGTCTCAGCTGGTTCAGGCAAACAGAATTTCAAAAAAGCAGTGTCAGGAGCCTCAAAAAGAAGGGAGAACAAACAGTAAAAAGAAGAGGAGAGCCTTCCAAATTCAAGAATGGTCTAAAAGCCAGATTTAACTATATGCCACTTCGAGTGCCCCCCCCCCCCACCCGACACACACACACAAACAAGCCGAACCTCGGCTCCGACTCGGCCTATTAATAAAGCTCGAGAGCTATTTTCACCGGCTCGAGGCTATACTATGTCCCATAATGCTAGGCGTCATATACCCAGATCTCGTTTGCCGCTTCATCTACGAGGTTGCGTTTTCTCCAGCTCCAGGTCGTATTTAAAAATTTTGTATCTACGGTTAGTTTTTCTTAGATATTTTTCTATTTATTTTATTTAATTACTGTTTAGAGAATAGCGACTAGTTTTCCCTACCTTTTTTCTGTAGTTTTCCCCTTTTTTCCACCCTTAAGGTGGACGGGCCTAACCCTCCCTTCAGTAGTCAGTACAGTTTTCCCCTTAGTGTGAGTGTGGAATTTCTGTCTTCTTTTTAATAGTTAGCTTAACTTAAATTTTTCATTGAGTGTGTTAGTGTGCTTGTGTAGATTTTTTGTCTCGACCCTGTGGTGTCATGTCCAAAGATACCAAGGTATCGGGATTCAAGAAGTGTGACTCGTGCTGTCAGAAGATGTCTCTGACAGATGGTCACACTTCTTGTGTGTACTGTTTGGGCCCTCTGCACCTGCAGGACTCTTGTTCCATCTGTCACGCTTTTAGCCCCAGAGTCCTGCAGGAATGCAGAAATAAGCTCATTCTCAGAGGCTTATGAAAGCCTGAAGGTTCTCCGCCCAAGCCTATCTCCAGAAAACCTTCAAAGCCCGCCAAATCGTCGGCTCCATGTTCGGAGCCGGTGCCGAGCGGTCCTCTTTCTGCCTCATTGGTTCCAGCTGGAACCGATTCATTGAGGCCTCAGTCGGCTCCGGCTTTGGTGTCGGAGCCATCCCCAAGCCGAAAATGATCCAGGTCTCCTTCATTGGAGTCAGTTAGATTGGCTCCGAAGTCTCCCTTGCTGTCTGAGTGGAGCCATAGGTCTCACTTCTCCACGTCTTCCAGGCTTTTGGACCATGACCTTGAGAGGGTAGTCAGCAGGCTTTTAAAGTCGCAGGCGCTGGTGCAGTTATTGCATAGCCCATCTCAACAGACAGGGGCTACCCCAACGCCTGCTCAAGTTCCTCCTCCGACTACTTTGCTGAGTTCGGAGCCGGAGGTCATCGAGGTTAGTACTGTTGGGGAGTCGGAACTGATCCCTCCGTTATCGGTTCCTTCGTGGGATCCGATCCCTTCTTTGGCTCCGTCCCCTTGGAGGGATCCGGGCGTCGAGACTCCCTCGTCGGCTCTGAGGGGGGGGGTGAGTGGCATCAGACCCTTGTCCGACCCCGTTCTCCCTCTTGGAGCCTTGGCACAGGTGAGTTCGGCCCCGACATCGGCCTCGGAGCCATCCCTCTTGGTGCTGGGAGGAGCTCTCATCTCCTCGGAGCTGGGTCCCTCTTCCCTGCCTGACAGGGGCACCTTCGAGGTCATAAGGAGCGTGCTGGCTCCCATAATGGTGCCACGGTCTGCCTCATCAGCCCCTCCCTCCACGGTGCCTGCTTCGGCCCCTGCCTACCCTCCCGAACCCAAGCGCGGAGAACCGACGCTCCAGGCCACTCCATTGGGCATTTCCTCCTCTTCTGAGGCCTCCCCTCATCCTGCAGAGGAGCCCCCTCAGAAGAGGACATGCAAGAGGAAGCATATCACCTCCCCCGAGTCAGTAACATCTGACACCGACCTGGATGATTCGGAAGGGTCCCCAAGGTCCCCCTTTGAGGATGTCTCTTTTTCTGACATCCTAGAGATCCTTAAACAGAGGGGGAACTGGTCCGTCCTCAACTCTTTCGAGGATGAGTCGGTGTACCTGGATGCGTTCGGTTCTCGCCCTTCCACCTCCTGGGTGTCCCTGCCTTTCGACCCACTCATGGAGGTGGTGGCTAGAAAGGCGTGGACGGCTCCGGATACTATGGAACCAACTCCCCGGAGGCCTACAAAATTTATTACAGCCCCGGCAGACAAGCAGTTTCTCTACAAGGGCGTCCCCGTGGATGCCATGGTGGTGGCGGCAGCCACTAAGAAGGAGTTGGCTGACCCTTCAGTACTTGTCCATCCTCCTAATAAGGAATCTAGGACTATGGATAGGTATGGTAAGCAGACGTTTTCTTCAGTGACCTTTGCCATGCGATCGCTGAATTACTTATGCCATTTCACCTATCTTCAGAGAGACCTCCTTAAAGAACTGGGTGATACCTTACAGGACCCAACAGCTGTGGGGTCCCAGGAAAAGATCAACTCCCAGTTGGGGACCCTGAACTCTATTGTCAACTCCTCCATGCGGCTCATTTCTTATGCAGATGATGGGGTGAGTAGGGCTGCAAGCACAGACGTTGCTCTAAGGAGACACACCTGGATGCAGCTGTGCAGCTTTGCTGACTCCTTCAAGGCGTCCTTCACTAACACCCCCTTTGATGGTTTTGTCCTGTTTGGACCTTAAGTGAAGGATACATTGACCAAGTGTGAGCAGGAAGGCAAGACTCTCTCTGCCGTGGGAGTCCGTTTTTCCTCCCCTTCTAGACCATACCCTAAGGGTCAAAAGGGCGGAAAGATGTGGTTCCATAAACCCCAGGGAGTACTGCCTGACACACATGGTGCGCTCCCCTCTAGGGGCAGAGGAGGGAACAATAACAGACGCCACCCTAGGGGCAGGGGGGTCTGCAAAATCAGGGTAGCAGAGAATCTTTCTCTGACAAACCCTTCCAGCACCCCTGAGGAGCTGCCTGACTCTCCACCTTCGGAGGCAGTCGGGGGAAGACTTTCACTGTACCCAGAAGCCTGGCATTCCCTTACGCAAGACAGATGGGTACGGTCGATCATATCCGAGGGTTACAGAATCCCCTTTATCCACACCCCGCAACAACCAAAAGGGCCTCTTCCAGACTTTCCACCCGGTCTGAGAGATCAAGCAGCGTCAGACATTTCAAAGCTGCTGTCAAAAAGGGCCATCCAGCCAGTCCCAGAAGACCAACAAGGATCCAGAATCTACTCCAAATTCTTTTTGGTACCAAAAAAGACAGGGGACTGGAGACCTATTTTGGATCTCAGCAGGCTGAACAAGTCTGTTTAAAGAACGAAGTTCCAGATGGTCACGCTACAGTCCATTCTATCCTTTCTGGGTCAGGACAATTGGATGTGCTCTATAGATCTTCAGGATGTGTACTACCGTATCAAAATGAACAGGCACTCCAGAAGGTTTCTCCGCTTCCGGCTGGGAGCCAGTCACTACCAATTCAGAGCCCTGCCCTTTGGCCTCACCACAGCCCCCAGGGTGTTTACCAAATGCATGGCAGTGGTTGCGGCTCACCTGAGATGATGAAGATTCCAGGTGTTTCCATATTTAGATGACTGGCTCCTTACTGCCACCACCAGGCACCTCCAAGCCAGGGATTATGCTGTGCAAACGTGCAGAGTGCTAGGCATCTCTATAAACTTCGAAAAGTCTGCCTTGTCGCCCTGTCAGCATATTACCTTCATAGGCGCCGTGTTAAACACGGTAGAGTTGTCAGCAAAATTACCTACACAAAGAGTTTCAGACATTCACAGCCATGTTCAAATCCTTCTACAGGAGGACAGGGTCCAAGCCAGATTCGTACTGAAAACACTTGGTCTAATGGCAGCAACAATCACCTTGCTTCCCCTAGCTCGTTTTCATATGCGGCTACTGCAGTGGATGCTTTTTTCCCAATGGTCCTTTCAGCAGCTTCCCATGTCTCACAACATTCTCATCACTCAGTCATGCAAGAGACACCTCTCGTGGTGGATGGTCTCGCCCCAGGTGCTCCTGGGCAGACCTGTTATTCTCCCCCGTCCGGTTGCCACCTTGACAACGGATGCCTCCATGATCGGGTGGGGGGGGGGCATTTTCAGGGCAGGACAGTCCAGGGCACATGGCAACCCTTCGAGTGCCACCTGCACATAAATGTCTTGGAGATGAGAGTGGTACATTTGGCATTGCAGGCCCTTCAGAACTCTCTACCCACCGGGATGATTACATCAACAAGCAGGGCGGAACCAGGTCCTACCCCCTATGTTGGGAAGCGCTCAGACTTTGGCAGTGGGCGATCTCTTCTCAACGGTTTCTGGTAGCAACGCATATTCCAGGGAAGTCCAACGTCATAGCGGACAGACTGTGCAGGGCCATTCTCATGCCCTACGAGTGGTCTCTCAACCAACTAGTAGCAGAACACATATTCAGAAGATGGGGTCAACCCTGCTGCGACCTTTTCGCAACCCCTCAAAACAGCAAGTGTCAGGATTTCTTCACCATCTTTCCTCTTCCGGGTCTCCCTCCCAGAGACGCTCTAGTCCACAATTGGCCCCTGGGTCTTCTATATGCTTTCCCCCCTTTTCCCTTAATTACCCAGTTAGTCCAGAAAGCAACTGCCTTGAGATCCAGGATGATCCTCATTGCCCCTTACTGGCCCCGACAAGTCGGGTTTCTGTTCCTGCAACGTCATCTACTAGAGCAGCCCTGGCATCTGAACCCAGTGCCAGACCTTCTGACCCATCAATCGGGCTGGCTGCACCAATCCCTTCCATCTCTCAACCTCACAGCTTGGTTGCTCCACTTCCAACCCTAGCCAAGCTTCCCTTAATTTCTCAGTCAGTACGTGATATCATCCTTGCCTCTCACAAGTCTAACACCAGAAGGACGTATGCTAGTAAATGGAAGCGTTTCTCTATTTGGGCAAGGAAAAATCAAGTGGACCCTTTCACAGCTCCTGTCCAAACAGTTCTAGAGTTTTTGTAGGAACTTTTCCAAACGGGCTCTTCCTCAGCCACTATCAGGGTCCAGTTGGCGGCTATTGCAAATTTTCACGTTGGTTTGTCAGAGACCAGTATTATGTCCCACAAGCTTTGCAAAGCCTTTCTAAAAGGAACCCTATTACTTAGGCCCCTGGTTAAAGACCTTCCTCCACCGTGGGATCTAAATTTGGTACTGTCTTCTTTAATTCTGCCTCCCTTTGAGCCAGCTGCTTCCTGCTTGCTAAAACTGCTCTCGTGGAAAACAGTTTTCTTGGTAGCTATTACCTCAGCGAGAAGGGTTTCGGAACTACAAGCTCTCTCTGTGCGCCCCCCTTATCTTGTTTTTCACAAAGATAGAGTGTCTCTTAGGACTAATCCTTCCTTTTTACCTAAGGTACTCTCTGAAAAAAATCTTAATCAGACTATTGATCTCCGTCTTCTTCCCAAATTATACTGATAGAGGTGAGAGAAGACTACATTGTTTAGATGTCCACAGTCAACTATGCTTCTATCTTGATAGAACAAAACAGTTGAGAAAATCAGAGCAGCTCTTCCTGTCTTATGCAGAAGGAAAGCAAGGCCTTCCAGTTTCTAAAGTAACCTTGTCCAGATGGTTGACCTCTCTTATCACATTAATCTATCAATTGAGGCATAAGGAGCCCCCTACCAAGCCTAGAGCTCATTCAACCAGAGCATTAATTTCCTCAGTAGCTTTTCAAGCAAGGTTACCCATGGATTCTATTTGTGCAGCAGCCACATGGGCCTCCCCTCATACCTTCATTTCTCATTACAAACTGGACATCACCTCCAGAAGTCGGGCTAAGTTTGGTTCCACTGTACTCAAGAGTCTGTTCCATTGAGCCACCCAGGACTAAGGTGCTAGGGATGCTGTCCCATCCAGCAAGAATGAAGGCGAGATTGACAACTTAACATTAAGAAGTTATGTACTTACCATAACGTTCCATGTTAGTTGTCTTCTTCTCGCCTTCTTTCTTGCGATCCACCCTCCATCCCCCTGGCCTGGAAAGACCTAGAGTATCTTGTGAGATATCTTTTGTCACCAGAGTTATCTTCTCAGCTAGCTCTCTTGTTCCCCTTTTGTTAGCCCTTGTAAGGGATATATGTAGAAGAGCTTTCTTTTGCATATTTTAGATAGATTTACTCTTTTCTTGTGGTGGGACATATATGTCCGTATAGTTAGCTATCAAACGAGATCTGGGTATATGACGCCTAGTATTATGGGACATAGTATAGCCTTGAGACGGTGAAAATAGCTCTCGAGCTTTAGTATTAGGCTGGCAAGAAAGAAGGCGAGAAGAAGACAACTAACATGGAACGTTATGGTAAGTACATAACTTCTCATTCTCCCAGAACAAAAGATTTTATTCATGTATCTTTCTGGTGCAAAAAAAAGAGCTTGGAGACTAGTCCTAGAACTTTATTTTTTAAACATTCACATCACAAGGTCCCAAAGTTTAAGATGCTCTCACTCCAGGCTCTGTTACCTGTCATCACACCTCTCATTTTTAACTCTAGATTTAAATGTTGCTTATCATCTCATCCTAATTCTCAAAGACTTAAGACTTATTTATGATCTTCTGTGTATGGCTTGCATTTTCTGTTTGCTGCCTTACTCTTTGGACTGTGTACAGCTCCTAGGATGTTTATAATGTCCGGCACCTGTAATACACTGTGATACTAGTAGTACCAGTGGCACACCTCATCACAAAAGGTTTCTCATCCAGAAAAAATAGAGGTTATTGTTCCCCTCTACTCATCACTCCTTAGACCCATTATACAACGTCCCTTTTGATATGTACCTCACATGACATCTACAACAACTGGAAAGGCTGCAGAAATACCTCACAAAGAGGATTACTGGCCTCAAACAGATGCTCTATGCAGACCGACTCAAAAAACTCCAGTTTTACTCCGTCGCATATCGTCTACTCAGAGGAGATCTCTGCCTAACATACAAAGCTATGTCAAACCCAGAGCTGTTGGACATGCTCCACTTAAAGAAATCCCAATCCCTCCAAGCTACATGCTCTAGGGACCTAAATCTTGTCACCACAATAAACAGAACATGCTGGAGGGATAGATTCCTGTCCCAGAGACTTCCCATACTCTGGAACAGACTACCTATCTATGTCAAACAGAACTCCTCATTAGCACTCTGCAAGAAAAATCTTAATGACTGGATGGATAATAGGAAATCCCCCCCCCCCCCCCCCCGGGATCACTTCTGTGGTTCTGCTTGACAGAGGCACAGGAAAATAATTTTCTTGGGTGGCGAAAGCCAGGATACCTTTTTGGCTAGGCTTGTATAGGCCCTAGGGCCAATAGCCTAGTACCTACCTATGAACCTAATAGCTCATTGCAGGTTGCATGTAATTCACATTTAGATGACTATCATATATTTGTAGTCTTTTACAAATTGTCAGTACTCTCTCATTCTTGGGTAAAGGATCTCCTTTTCAGTCTGAGGTTCCAAGTGAACATACAGTAATTTCCCATCCTTCTCACAGCATGGTGTTTCTGGGATGCCTTCTGGATACACCTCACATAAGGGTGTTTTTTCTCAAGATAGAGTAGAACTTTTCATGGAACAGTTTCTGAATTTCTCCAGCCAGTCTCTGACACAAGCTAAGGAATATTTTAGGATTCTGGGTTTCATGGCCTCTACAAGTTCTGTTGATTCCTTTGGCCAGACCTCACATGAGGAAACTTCAATAGTTTCTCAAATCTGTTTGGACCAAACACCAATAGCCTCTTTCTTTTTGGATCCCAGTGTTGTGTTTGTCAAAGGTGTGTGTGGAGGGAGGTCACATTGGTGGGAGGACCCATTATCTCTTAACCCAAGTCTACCCTTCTCCATTTCAGTTCCTACTATGTCTGAAACCCCATAGATGCCTCTGAGTTTGCTTGGGGAGCTGTTTCATTGGGACAAAATTTCACGGACTGTGGAATAAGCAGTATAGACTGAAACACAAAAATGTCAAATAATTATGGCAGTAATAAATGTTGTCATATGTCAAAACTATCATTGATCCTGTGGTAGTAATCACAGATTATGCCACAAAGTAATGTGCTACATAAACAGGGGGCACCAGATCATACCCCTTTTTCATGCTCGCTGTGGTAGCCTGGGTCTTGGCAACTCCTCACAATCCATCTCTTTAGGCTGCGTATATTCTGTGAGAGCAAAACATTATTGCTGACAGCTAAGCAGGCTGGACCAGGGCAGACTCTCATGAATGGAAACAGAATACACCAGTATTGCAGTGATTTATCCAGCTGTGAGGAACTCCTCAATTAGAACTGTTTGCCTTCATTCACTTCAGACAATTAAATAAGTTTTGCTGCAGGATTCCTTGCATGCTGGACTGAAAGATACTGTCTCCTTCCCATGGACAGGAATGCTCCTGTATGCCTGTCCATCCTTTTCACTGGTAACTAGGTTCATTTTAAAGTTTGAGAAGAACTCCCTAAAAATAATTGTGACAACTCCATTTTAGCCCATGCAACTGTGGTTCTCCCCTCTTTTAAAATAGCCAAGGGCAGTTACTACCAGCTTCCTCACATAGTGAACTTATTCACACAAGACAGGGCTTGTTGGATATACCCCACCTTTGACTTCTTCACTTGACTTCTTGGATGACAGAGTTTTAATACATTTTAGGCTCCTGTAGTCTGAGGATATACAGCAAATATTAAAGGTGGCTAAGAACCCGCTACCTGAAAATTATATATGTGCAGGTGGTAAAGATTTTCCACCTGGTGCTAAAGTAAGAACCTAGACCCTTTTAAGGCCTGGATGCCTCTGGTTCTACAGTATTTGTACGAGTTATTCTCTGACCTCTTACTCTTCTGTAAAGATTCACTTGTACATTTCTGCTTGTCTGCCCTTAGATCCTCATTTCTATCCAGCGGCAAGTAAAAAAAAAAAAAAATTTTTTTGAAATGGGTCTTGCATATGCATCTGCCTAGAAAACAGGTGGCTCCTTATTGGGCTCTCAGTTTTATTCTAGAGAAACATGCAGTTTCTATTTGAGTCAACTCACAATACTGACTTTGAGTTCTTAAAATAAAAAATAGTGTTGCTCTTCATGTAAAAGTCAGAGCAATAAAGGTTGACTCCCTATAAGATTTTCTAACTCAAATGTTAGAAGGTCTTATGGTGAGTCAGTCTTCTCTCATTTTTCATTAGGATAAAATGGTAAGTTTGAGAATAAATCTTTCATTTATGCATAAAGTGGTTTCCGAGTTTACCTTGAGTCAGGCTATTCATCTCCCTGTCATTTTCCAGATTCCAAAAAATAAGGGAGAAAGGATGTTACATACTTTGGATGTCCACAGGAAACTCTGATACTGCATTAATGGGATTAAGACCTTCAGTTGCTCAGATCTACTGTTTATTTCCTATCATGGTAAGAAAAAGAGTTAGTTTGTAAATGGTTGTCTCATGCTATTGTTTTGTGTTACTCTCTTCCATGCAAGGTCAGCCCCATTCTACTAGGATTTGCCTTCTTGTGTGGCTTTTTGGGAAGGGCTGGACTCTAGAAATACTCCAGAGGCAGCAACTTGATCTGCTGTGCATACTTCCTACAAAACATTGCAAATTAGATTCCTTTTTAAGGTTTAGAGAAGGTTTTGCTAGGTCTATTCCCGACAGACTTATGGACTCTGACCCTTCTTCCTCCTCCCTTTCATTGTAAGCTTGGGTAACCTAGTTATATATCTTCGGCTACTGCAACAGTGATCTGATAATGAGCGTAGTACAGTTAGGTGCATTAACCTTCCATAGCAGTGGATGTTCACATATATCACTGTTGCAGTAAAGACACCCTCCCTCCATACCCTTTTTTATATTATGTGTATTTTTTTTGCCAGGATGTGGATATTTTTATTTACCTTTTTTCCTACCATATACCTAAAAAGGCTCTAGCCTTCCTTGCACCTAGGCAAAAAAACCCTCTAAAGCTTTGGTATCCTGTCCACAAACTTTATACTGCTCTCCTCAAGCTGTTTAGTAGTTAGAATGTATAGAAGGTGCCCTAATGTTTTGGAAGCTAGCCAGTTTTCGTGCCCTTGGCAGTATATAAACCATATAGCTTAGGTTACTGTATTAGTCAACTATTCAAACATCTACTGTTATCATAAGTTAACTTATATAACTGTACTTTTACTGCAAGACTCCAAATACTGTTTCTGCAATTTTTATTGAGTTTAAATGTAGACTCACTAAAGGTTTGTTCCACAGTTTTCTGCCATGCTGCTGACTACTTTTCTTCCTACAGCCCCACTTCTCTGTAACAAGCAAAGCCTGCAAGATTTTTTCTCCTCTGGCCATATCTATGCAGTCCAATCCTGCATGTGAATATGGCCAGTCAGGACTGCACTGATTTGTTCTATGGCTTCCTCATTAAGGTCCAGCGTCTTTTGCTATAAGGAACCTTTTGTCACCATTCATTTTTCAGTTTGAACACACACACACACATTTCATATTAACTAAAAAATGTATTAGTCTTTCTGTTCGAACAGAGAGCATTTCTAACTGGTACAGGATTACTAAGGGGTGGCAATGCCACTAAAAAGTAGAGAAGACCAAAGGTTGTCTGACAGAATCAAGAGCTGTATTAAGTTTTTTTTTTCTTTTGCAAGGTACTTCCACATTGTTTTTCTGTATACTACTCTTGGCATGTGGTGGAAATAGTACCTGCAATAAGCAAGGTCTAGCTGCTTTGTACAGCATTGTTAAACTAAATATCTTCCAGTAGATTAATATCTTGAAGTAATTCATTAAAATGTAATTTTCCCTTACAAAATAAAATAAATAATTCACTGAATAAAGCAGTCTTTAAAATAGCTATAGTTTCTTGCACTTCATATAAGGAAGCAGGAATTGTACACAGTAAGTAATGTGACCATAGTTATTTGTGTGCATGCATGGTGCATATGAAAATGCATGCAGGAGATTGCAATGAGTTGCAATACATGTATCTGGCAGCAGCAAGGTGAAGTATAGTATTGTGTCTGTTATATAAAAAATTATTAATTTATCACAATCAGCCATCTGTGTTGTAAACAGTCAGTAAAGTGGATTCAATTGGGGACACACATTTGTGTGTATGCATGTGGGAGTGGTTGCAATGGCTGTGACTGTATGCATTTGAAAGCAATAAGCCGAAATATTTTATTGTACATATGTATTTATTTATTTAAGTGGCTGTAATTGATATGTAATTTTGCTTGTTTGTGAGATATGATGAGCTGCACGCTATGTATCTGACAGCAATAAGGTGAAATAACATACTGTGGCTATTTATTCATTCATGTGAGCACAGCTAGATATCTGCTATGTACACACCCAATAAAATGACTGTACTTCATGACCACTTGTGTCTGCATGGGGGTTATAATGAGTGGCACTGTATATGTCTGACAGCCACTAAAAAGGCTGTATTTAATGAGCATGTCAATATGTGCAAATGTCTGCATGGAGGGGTTGTAGTGAGTTGCACTTTATATGTCTAACAGCAACAAGCTGAAATGTAATACTTTAGGTATTGCATATTATTCATGCAAGTCTTCACAATCATGTGAGGTGCACATAGCAAATAAATGACTGCAACTGATGGTCACAGCGGTGTACATAATATATGTGTTCATATGCATGCAGTTGTGTGCAGGAGTTGAAGGAGTTGCAGTTTATATATCTGAAATCAACAAGTTGAAATATATTATTGTGGTTGTTTATGTGCTTATTCATTGAGTTGACCTCAGACATTTAAAGTATTACCTTATCAGTAGAATCAATCTAATTGTTAGGTATATTGCTGTGCATATGTCGGTGTCTGGGAGTGTTGTAATAGGTTTCATTGCATGCATCTGCTAACACTGAATGGCAATATAGTAGTATGGCTAGTTATGTACTGTATTTATTCATTTGTTTAATTACAGTGAGGACTCTGAGGTTACACACTGAATAAAGTGGTTGTAATTAGTGGGCATATTTGTGCTTTTGCAGAGGGGAGTTACAGTGGGATGCACTAGATGCATCTAACAGCAGTAAGCTGAAATATTGATGATCTTCATGTTGATCACGGCTGCAGTAGCCTTTGCTGTATGAGTTATATCTTGCCAAGGGTTTGACAGCTGGCCAGCTTCTAAAGCTTCAGGGAACTTTCCACTCACCCAAATTATCAAGCAGCTCGAGCTGAGCTGAGTAAAAGACAAGTTTGGACACAAAGCCCTTCATAGCTTTACTGCTGCAGAATAGTATACTCCTCTGAGCCTTTTGAACATCTACAGTCAGCTTGTACTTTCCTTAGCTGGACTGATAAGTTCCCTTTGGGGAGAAAACTTCCATTTTCTTATTTTTTACTGATGTTTTATTACCTCCCTTTTCAGGAAAGTTCTTTTAAAGGTAGGATTTTTGCATTTTAATGAATTGTCTTGAAACTGTAATGTACTTTTAAATGGAGCAATCATTTCTGCCAGTTTAAAAGTAGTGTCATCTAACAGATAAAATATTTTCTGTGGAGAAATTGTGTTTTCTTTAATGTTGTGGGACTGCAATGGTGTTTGAAAGTGCTTTTTACTGTGTTTTTTCTGAAAAGGGTAACTTTATGGACTAGTAGTTTTACAGGCATTGTTGCTTGTTTTCCCCAGGATAGAGGCATCGTTTTCAGCTTTACCATGGAACAGATTGTCACTCCTAGAGTCATTCCCTCTTCCAGCCACAAAAAGAAAAAGTTAAGAAAACAGCCGTTGCCACTAAAGCAAGCCTTCAGTTCGCCTCAGCTGCAGGTGGGTGACTCTGCTGTGGCCATTTGTTGTACCTCAGACCAGTCATCTTGTTCCCCGGATACCTCTGATGTGGCACCTACAGCCACTGTGGACAGGAGGCTAGACACATCCCCTGTGGCTGTTAGGGGTCCCCTCAATGGGCAAGGGGAAACCTTTGTTTTCTGATCCCAGTACTAGGGTTTGTCAGAAGAGAAATCACTTGGTGGAGACAACAGAGATCCTTAAATCAAGGTCTTCTCTTCTCCTTCCCTGCCCCAAAGCAGTCAGTCATCACAGATGCTTCAGACTTTGCTTTGGGAGCAGTTTCAGAAAAGTTAATAGTGCAGGGGATGTGGGACACCAAGGAAAGATGCAAGCAGATAAATATCAAGGAGATGCTTGCCCTGATTAAGGCACTCAATTCTCTAATCCATCTTTGGTCCACGGAACCTCTCCAAGTGGTTACAGACAATATCACAGTGATGTGTTATATCAACAAGCAAATGGAAACCAGGTTGTACCTCCTTTGCAGATTAGCCATGTTAGCTTGGGATATAGCTTCATAGCACAGTCTCACTCTACAGGCATCCTATATTCCATCAGAACAAAATTATGTGGCAGACAGACTGAGGAAGGACCAGGGCAGATCCTCATGACTGGAAACTAGATCTGGTGGTCTTCCAAGATTTAATCCATCTTTGGGTAGTATCTCAAGTAAACCTATTTGCCTCCTCTCTGAACAATCAACTAGCATCATTCTGATATAGGACTTCATGCAAAAAAGGCCTGGTAGACAGATGCCTTTTCTTTGGACGGGGATGTTCCTATATGCCTTTTCACTAATATCCAGGGTACTTCTGAAGATTCAGAAGGAATCCCCCAAGATCATTGTGGTGACTGTCTTCTGGCCTAGGCAACCATGGTTCTCCCTTATTTTGGAAATGGCCAGGGACAATTACCACAAGATTCCTCACTGAATGGATCTACTTACACCAGAACAGGTGTGTTTGATACATCCCAACATCAATCATCTTCCGTTGATTGCCTGGATGATGAGGTCTTAATTCCTTTTAGGCACCTGTTTTCTGAGACATGCAGCAGGTACTAATGGAGGCAAGGAAGCCTGCTACTACAAAATTAGGTAATGGTAAATGGAAAAGGTTTTCTAGTTGGTGCCAACAAAATAACCAGCACCAATTCAGGTGTAATTGTTCTGTGGTTTTAAAATATTTGTGTGAGTTACTGTCCTATGGCCTTTGACCAAGAAATTTGAAATGGTCCACTCAAATAACAATGTTCCCCCAATATACTTTGAAAAGTCACCAGTTTATTTGGCACAAACCACATGCAAAAAATGTATATAAAAACTTAAGCACATATGAATAAGTTAAAATGTGCTTTCGTCCCCATACATAATGGAACTTCATCAGAACCTGAGTTTCAATGCAAGTAAACTGGAATTTATAGCAGTGTTAGTTAATTTGAATCACAAAACCAAATGTAATTAGATGAATTAAAATACATTGACACTATAAAAAAGCAATTAAAAGGTAATACATAATTAAAAGGCAAGTGAATGAAAATAATATATATAATAAAAAACGTAACACAAAAAAACTCTTCCACCTCTTCTCACAATAAATGTATATAACTAATTGTACAATACATGTGAAATGTGCATTATAAATTAACCTTGTATAAATATAAAGGTTTTAAACGGCTTCAAACCAATATTCGCATTGGTAATTCAGTATTGCACCATCGGAATGATTGTTTTAACATTTCTATCCCTTCTGGTGATAATTATGGGGGATGGGGGAAGTGAAGTATTTCAAAGTCTTTTTGTGGCTCCGAATGTCAACGGCTCACCTGTAAACACACAAGGAACTCAGGAGATACTTCAAGGTGTACCGTTTAACTTTCAAGATAGGATATGCAAACCCTGTACATTTTCAGATGTAAATTGTCTATCAGTAGTCACAGAAACTCCTACTATTGAAGCCAGTCTTATTACGTTTGAAAAGAAACTTTTAAAATTAAAGAACTTGCAGATGGACAATAGTTTTTTTATTAAATGTATAAGGCACAATCGTGCCCAAAGGACTTTGTTACACTAAATTTCTCAATGGTATTGAACAAGATCCTGAGTTTTTTGATAAGTTAGTTACCTTGTTTAACAAGCAGTGTTTGGAGTTATTGCAAGTAATGATCACACACAGTGATTTTATGATCAATAAGATTTTGGATGAAGTTAATGTATTTTTTTTGTAGGGGGACAAAAGTGCATTTTAACTGAGTTTGTGTGTTCTTAACTTTTTATATACATTTTTTTGCATCTGGTTTGTGCCGAATAAACTGGTATCTTTTCAATGTATTTTGCTGGAACAGAGTTGTTTGAGTGGACCATTCCTGATTCCTTGGTCAGTGGTGTTTGCTACAGTGGAATCCCTGAGCCACATTCTTTTGGATCCTATGGCCTTTCTTATGCCTTTGCCAAGGTTCATTTATTGGCCATTTCAGCATGTCTGCCCATGCTTCCTCCTCTTTCAAGGCAGCCACTTGTCAAAATGATCTTGAAAGGGGGTTTGTATAAGAGGGCTCCAAATAAACCAGCGCTCCCCCTCCCCTTGTGATCTTAATTTTGTTATAAAACTTTCTATTTTAACTAGTTAATCTGACTGACTTGAGGTGGAAAACAATTGTATTGATTGCTCTGATGTCTGCAAGAAGGGTAATTGAGTCAAAAGCTCTTATGGTGAGTCAACCCTACCTCATTTTCCACATGGACAGGGTTTCTTTGAGGACTAATCCTTCTTTTATGCCTAAAATAGTATCCAAATTTACTTTAAGCCAAACTATCTAGCTCCCCATTTTCTTTTCTGAGCCTAAAGAGGGGGACGCAGTGAGATTTTTTTTTTCCATTTCTTCTCTCCATTTTTAGTCATAGTTCTCCAGTTAGGCACTCCATGATCCAAACATTAGGCCTGCTCCTCAACATACAAGGAACACCTTGGTTTCCCCAGACACTCATTTAATTATTTTACATCCCCACAACTGAATCGTCTGATGGCCAGCAATGTACAACACCACCACATGTGATGGTATGGTATTATTGTTCAACAGAAAAAAATTTGTAAGCTGCTAGTATACCCCCTGCATGTGAACCCATTGGGTTTCAATCCAACGAGTTACCTGGTTCCATGCAGTAGGACTGTCATGGCTAATTTCTTACAAATCTCTATGGTCGCTGGCTGATTAATAAAATATTCCATACTATGGCCCACTGCACAGTGATAACCCATTCACCTTGCAGTACCATGTGGTCAGGTTCACTGAGGTGAATTTAGCCACCAAACAGCAATGATTTCCTCCTTCCTCTTCCCTTGTTGTACACCACCCACAGCAGTAGAGGGATGTAACAAGATCTAGATTCAAGTATTGCTCCTTTCTAACCATTGAACTCCCAATCATTTCCATTTCCAAGACCAAAACACTAGGTTAAAACTGGCAACCCACAATACATATGGCCATTGCCCCCATTGGCCTTCACCATGCACCCAATATTTTCGGAAACAGGTGACTCTCATCTCCATGCTTTGGTTCCACTCTCCTGTTTTATCTTCTTAAACCCCATTTTATATCCTCTTCATTTTTGTTTTTTTATTGTTGACTCCTTTGGCTTCCTAAATTCAACCCAAACATGCCCATAGTGGTAGTGCATAGTCATATCACCTCACCGAAGACTAAAAGTGGGATAAGGAATTTAATTTTGGTCACCACATAACATCCCTTTATAATCTCTGTCAATTGTCAAGGTTAATATTCACATTCATGGAGTACCCAGCTAGAGATATTGCACCTTCCCAGCCCTGGAGTATTACCTGGTGATGCTTTCTTATTCCAAGAACAAGTTACTTTATTCCCTAGCAAAACTTATGCACAGTTTCTCTAGGACTACAAATTTGTACACATTGGCACAATGACTACAAGGGGTCTACCCTGTCAACCACAACCAGGCTTCTTTGGATACTTTCCAACTAATTTTTACTCTTTATCATAGTTTTTAGCATTCATATGTGTTATACTATAAAGGATACAGTTCTTTTAGTAGTTTTCATATGCATTTGTTACTGGGAATTGACATGTAAAGGGCACAGTGCTGAACTTAACATCAAGCACTGGTTGACCCCCCCCCCCAAACAGAACTAGCAAAGCTGAGGTGAAAGCACATCATGATTATTTCTAACATAGGAATACCTTTATCTGCACAAAACCTCAGAAACCTGACCCTATGTTTGTTTTTTTCTTTATCGTCTCTGTGGGGAATTCTATTACATTTTAAATCTGAGTCGAAAAATGGTTTTAATTCATATTTGGATAAAACTTGAATGTTGTGTAAACCCTGTTTTTTTCTGTTTAAATCTGAGTCAAACATTGATGTATTTTGTACTTGGATAAACCTTGATTGTTATATAAACCCTGTTTACTGTATTTTTGGCACCAAAACTGTTGTTATGTAATGATTAGGAGGTGCGGCTTGCTTCTACTCCCCTATCCCCAGGGAAACCCCCATGATCTGGGAATGCCCCAGGGTTGCTGGAAGTGGAAACACAACCCCTCCAATAATTAATATAAATAGAGTGACTTGAGCTCATGAACTGCGCTTATCTGCTCTGAAGAACCAACCATTAAAAACTTTGAATGAGAAAATAACAGGCTGCTGAGATTTCTCTTGCAATTGTATCTTCTGATTTTTCAAGCTATAAGCCTTCCCTGCACAGCTGTAGACTAATAAGCTCCAGATATTTAGCAGGGACATTTTCAATAAGCAAAAGTGTCTCTTCTTCTTGAAATCAGTTCAGATGGATCACCAGAGCACAACTGTGGGTGTACAACTCTCTCTATTCTAGCAGGTCTGTGTTGCACTTTTCTAGCATTTGAACTTAAAAATGAGGGAGAAAGGATAAATCAGTACCTTGGCTGCCCACAGATAACACTTGTACTACCTTGACAGAACTAAATCTTTCAGATCATCAGATCAATTTATTTTTTGTGAAGGTAAGAACGGACAGCTAGTGTCAAAACAGACTATTTCCAAATGGTTGTCTAAGGCTATTACCTATTGTTATAATCACTGTAGAATAGTGTGTGTATGTTGTACCTTTAAGAAGTGTTTCCAAGGACGTGCATATAAATAGCAAGCATGTGCTAGCTTCAGTGCTATTTTGAAACTGCAGCCAGTGAGTGAGCATGTATGAGTGTAAAAGCTAGTTTGTTTATAAGTTAATTATGTTAAAGTTATTAAGCCTCAATCCTGGTGTGTTTGTACATAGTAAAGCTGCTTGAACAGAACCCATGAATGCCCATTTGTATCATCCTGACTGCATAAGCGGCATGGTGTCAGTACCGGCATTCCAGAGATTGCTTTTCAGAGCTACGAGATGCAGAGTTAACAGTGAAGGTAAAGTAAGAGAACCGAGTACAAAAAAGGGCCAGAAATGAACCAAAGGTAATGAAAACTTGCATGAATGATTTATTTTATAAAAAAAGATAAAGCAGAGCATTACAAAGGCACAAACCACATTATTAAGCAAGGGAGAGGCACAAAAGGTTTATTAATTAAATGAAATGTTTAGATATTTGATAAAACGATTATCAGAAAATCACATAAAGGATTAGAAATTACCTTGGAATTGCAAAACAAGCACGATTAAAGTAAAACAGGCGTGTTTAGAGTAAAACGAGCACAGGAAAAGTATAATGGGCATGAAAAGAGATTAAATGAGCAAAACAAATATAATAAAAAATGGCAAAAGGGGGCACATTAAACATAAATAAAACAAGGCAACTGCATATTTTTTGGCAAAATATGGTGTTTGGGCTTAAACTACTGTTTTGCATTGGCTGAAGCTTTTAGGGCATAACTGGAGTTATATGAAGTATCTCAAAGTGTATACTTATTACTGTGCATTTATTCCAAAGAGTTTATTTGTATGCAAAGTGCAACTATTTCCTAAAGTGCAGTCAAAGTACAGCCATTTCAAAAAGTTTCTTGTGCTGGGTGTGTCTATTCACAAGGTGCCGTCATTACAGAGGGTTTCTTGCACTGTAAAGAGTTGTTTAGCAAAGTACAGCCATTTTGGGAAAGTTTCAGTGTGCTGTGTACTGTTTATTCGCAAAGTGCATGTTTCTTACTCTGAGCTTCTTCTGCCCAGTTCATTCACATAGTGCAGTTATTTTGAAATATTTCTTACACTGATAAGAGGTGATTTCTTACAGTACAGTGATTTCAAGAGTATTAGTGTGCCTGAATTATTTCGCAAAGTTCGGTTATTCAGAAGCTTGTTGGGCATATTTGCAAATACTGGCGTACATTTCTGACATATGTATATGTGTGTGTGTTCATATATATTTGCAAAAGCCTTCAGTGGTGTGTGTTAATATGGCAGATGGATTTTGCAAGCCATCATCACTTATATTTGATCAGAATATTGCAGGGAATTGAAGAATATTTGAACAAGAGTAGGATATTTTTATACAAGCAGCTTATTCTGACAAAGATTCACACATCAGGGCATTCATTTTGCAAAACCCAGCTGGGTCTGAGGCCATTGAAAGAGAGCGTTCATTTGTGCATGCAGCAGCAGTATATGAGGGAGAAAGTGAAAACCATCATATTGTTGTACAGGCTGAATGAAGGGAAGACCCCAAGTGTTTGAAATGAAAATTCAGAGAAATGTGTAACCTCCAGACAAATGTTACAGAGAGGCATTTGTTTTACACAAGAGATCAAAAGCAAGGGGAAACTTTTGCAGCTTATATTACTGACCTGAGAAACAGAGCTAAAACGTATAGGTTTGGTAACTTAAAAGATGAGTTAATAAAGGATAGGCTTGTATGCAGTATTAACAGAACTGCAGTGAGACAGATTTTGCTTTGTGACAGTGATTTAATGCTGAGCAAAGCTATTGAGATTTGTCAAATCCATGAAGTTACAGAAAGGTACACAAGTATGCTGGCAAGTGATAAGAGCATGGTTTCAGCAGGCTCCAGAGCAAATGTAGACCGCATGCAACACATGGCTAGCAGAAGCAGGCCTAAACACATGGTACCTGCCACCCCTGCAGGCTCCTCAGGTAAAACCTGTAGTTTTCCAGCAACTTCTAAGAAAAGGGCATGCTCAGTGCAGTACAAGGGTGAGTCAGCAAAACCCAAATCAAGTTTTATTGTTAACTGTTGCAATTGTGGTGAGAGTCATGAATCTAAAAGAAACAATGTTTAGCATTTGGTCAACAATGCCACAAGTGTAAAAAATGTAACCATTTTCAAAAGTTTTGCAAACCAAGTAAACCTCACGCAGTTATAAAGAAAGGTCACTTAAAAAATCAAGTTGGTCACATAGAAAGATGCAGTTCTACTTTCTACGTAGATGGTGTGTCAGTAATTGGTGAAAAGTTTGATGCAGTGAATTTGTTGGCAAAGAACAAAGTGTTTTGTACTGTCCTGATCAATGGTAAGACCACCAAGTCCAAAGTAGATACTGGTTCAAAGTGTAATGTTATGTCAGCAGACACTTTTGCTAAGGTGAAAACTGGTGAGCAACTTAATGTGGCCAGTTGTGTGAAACTTGTCGCTTATGGAGGTGAAGAAATTCAAACCGAAGGCTCAGTAGTACTTTCATGATATTTGGCTAGGAACTGCTACAGCTTACTATTCTATGTAGTCCAAAGACCTATGCAGTCATTATTGGGTCTCAGAGACAATTTGAGAATGAATTTGCTTTCCTTTACCAAAGAAGTTCATCATATAAGCACATCTCCAAGTTCCAGTTTTACTGAAGCTGTTTTCTCAAAGTGTGCTGATGTTTTCAATGACAAGTTGGACAAACTTCTAGTTGTGCGTTCTATGAAGTTAAACCCAGAGGTCAGTACAGTGGTTAGACCAGCAAGAAAAGTTACAATAGCTATGCGGAATAAGGTCAAAACTCAGTTGGATGAAATGGTGCAGCAAGGTGTAATTTGTCTAATTACATAACCAACTGTGAATGGGTGTCGTCCATGGCAGCAGCCCACAAAAAAGGCTCAGACGAAATCAGAATATGTATTTACCCAAGAGATTTGAACAAAGCATTAAAGAGACTGGATCATCCTATGCATACAGTCAAGGAAGTTACAGCCCTAATACCGAATGCCACTGTTTTCTCTGTCTTAGATGCAAAAAGTTCATTTTGGCAAGTGGTAGTACCTCATTTCGAAGATATAGATTCCTCAGGCTGCCAGGCTGCCATTTGGAATAAATTCGGTAAGTGAAGTCCTTCAGTATGCAATGGAGCAAATTTATTCAGGTTAACCTTGTGCCATAATAGTAGATGATTTTTTGGTTGGAGGCAATGGTGAAGCAGAGCATGACAGAAACCTTAAAAGAGTTCTAGACAGAGCACGTGAAGTGAACTTACAGCTCAATCCTCTGAAGTGCAAATTCAGACTACCAGAAGTTACATATGTAGGTCACTTATTTACCAGCACTGGCTTGCAACCAGAGATGCCAACACCAGATAATGTTCAAGCCCTACAATGTTTTCTTGGTATGGTCAACTATTTAGGCAAGTTTATACCAGACTTCAGTGAGCTGACAGCACCTTTAAGAGAGCTGATGCACAAAAATGTTACATGGTCTGGGTTGGAACAGCACCAGAGAGCATTTGAAGACCTTAAGCAGAAAATTGCCACCCCACCTACATTAAGATACTACAATGTCAATAAACTAGTAACTGTTTCCTTTGATGTTTCAGAATTTGATCTTGGGGTGGCTATTCTTCAAAAAGGAAGGCCAGTAGCCTATGCATCTAGATATCTTACCCAAACTGAAATGCATTATGTTCAAATTGAGAAAGAAGTTTTTGACAATAGTATTTGCATGTTCAAAGTTTCATGATTATATTTCTGGTCGAGCTGTTCAGATTGAAACTGATCACCAACCTCTAGTCACTATTTTAAAGAAGCCTATGCATTCAGCTCTAGCGAGATTACAAAGAATGATGCTCAAATTGCAAAAGTACAACTTCAAAATAGTCTATAGAATAGGCAAATTTCTTTATCTGGCTGATACCTTATCCAGATCGCTCAGAAATACAACGGAACAGCTTAATGCAGAGAATTTTGACTTTGATCTCATGGAAGTGTGTAATTTTTCTACCACAAGACTTGAAGAGCTGAGAGATCATACAAAGACTGATCCAGTTTTGCAAAAGCTCAACCACTACATTAATGTTGGATGGCCATTAAAGCACTCTAGTGTACCAACTTATTTTCCTTACAGACATGAAATGTTGATGGAAGATGACATTATTTTCAAAGGTCCTAAAATTGTTGTTCCTGCTTCCTTACAACATGAAAATATGCAGATTTTGCATCGTGGTCACCAGGGTTGCGAATCTACCCAAAAAAGGGCAAGAGGACTAGTATTTTGGCCTTTTCTAGCAAAAGACATTGATATTATCTTCTTGTTCAGTATGCAATAGTACTAAACCACATCTGCAAAAAGAACCACTTCAACTAAGTAGAGTTCCTGAACTACCTTGGTCAACAGTAGCCGATGATATGTTCGAGTGGAACAATCAGCATTACTTAGTGTTGGTAGACTCTTACTCAAACTGGTTTGAGATTGATTTACTACCTAATCTGACGTCCACTGCTATCACCAAGTTGAAATGTCATTTCTCAGTCCATGGTAGTCCACACAAAGTTATTTCTGACAGTGGTACCCAATTTACCAGTCAGAAATTTGCAAAAGAATGGGACTTTGTACATTTTACTAGTAGTCCAAAATATTCACAGTCAAATGGACTAGCTGAACTTGCAGTACAGGGTTCAAAGCAATTTAGAGAATTCAAAGCATGGTAATACTGATGTCTTTTAAAACTTAATCTCAGAAACACCCCGTGACGATATACTTGGCTTGCCTGCTCAGAGACTTCTACCTAGGCAATTCAGAACAACATTGCCTGTCAGTTCCAGTGGGTTGAGGCCTAATGCTAAGAACAACAGAACAATCTGAGCTCAACTATTCAGAAAGCATTTTTTCCAGAAGTCCAGCTATGATAAATTGAACAGAATTCTTCATCCATTAAAAGGAGTAGAAACAGTGAGGATACAAACGGCAAAACGTTTCGACCGGATTGGTCAAGTAACAGGTATATGTACTGAGCCGAGATCCTACTTCATAGAATCTGAGGGTGTGGAGTACAGGAGAAATCGCAGACATCTTCTTCCTGTACCAGAATCGATATTGCAGCATTGTTCCTGTGATACAGATCCTAGATCTCAGAGCAATCCAGACAATGTTCCTGTTGCAGAAAATGTCTTAATTTCTACTTCCATTCCTGATGATATTCCTAATGTCCCCAAAGTTGAACATTCAGCAGAGATAGTCCCAGTTGCTAGACCTAATTCTGATTTCTATATCACATGATTTGGTTGTATTTCCAGGCCTAGTGCGAAATACACAGCAACCTGGACATAATTGTCTATATGTATTTAGTTCTGTATAATTGCATGACAAAGAATTATTTGTATCAATTGCATGCTAAATAATGTCATCAATATTGCAGAACACATTTCTCAAATAGAGAGGATGTAGAATAGTGTGTGTATGTTGTACCTTTAAGAAGTGTTTCCAGGGATGGCACGTGCATATAAATAGCAAGCACGTGCTAGCTTCAGTGCCATTTTGAGAGTGCAGTCAGAGAGTGATAATGTATGAGTGTAGTAGTTTGTTTATAAGTTTATCTAAGTTAAAGCTATTAAGCCGTGATCCTGATGTGTCTGTACATAGTAAAGCTGCTTGAACACAACCCATGAATGCTTGTCTGTTTCATCCTGACTGGACAAGCGGCACTCACCATGACAAGTATATTCTAGTGAGGGTCGTGGCCCACTCTACAAGGACCTTGGCTTCTCCTATGGCTTTTTGTAAAGGGCTGGATTCCAGACGTATTCTAGAAGCTGCTACTTGGTCCTTGTACATACTTTTACAAAGTTCTATAAGCTGGAGTCCTTCTGTAGGTCTAGATCATGCTTTCCTAGAGCCATTCTCCGGGGGCTCCTGGACCCTTCTCCTTCCACCTCCCAAATATAGTTAGCTATGGTAATCTACCCATATAGCTAAGGCTACTGCAGCAGTGGTCATAATGAAGAACATAGTATAGTTCTGTTAGTTGAACTCAGCATAACACTAGATGTTAGAATGATCACCACTGCAGTAGCTACTCCTTCCTCCATCACCCTTGTTTTCTGGTGTGTTTTTTATTCCAGAGTGTGGACATTTATTTTTTGTTATTCCTAGACATGCCCTTTCAGGTCTCAGCCTTCCTTTCTATGCTGGCAGGAAAGCTCTGAAGAGCTTCATTCCTAGCTTGTTTTTTAGTTAGATCAGCTTAAACTGCATGGAAGTTTGGGCTCATGGAAGGTGCCCTGAAACTTTGGAAGCTGGCCAGATTTTATATCCTTGGCAGGATATAACCCATATAGCTAAGGCAACTGCAGCAGTGATCATTCAAACATCTGCCGTTATGGTAAGTTAATCTTAAACAACTGTACTTTATCTGACCATTATTTATTTGTTTGCTTATTTATTTATTTTATATTTGTTTACTGGGAGAGTTCAACTGCGCAGGTTGCCCATTTTCAAAGGAGGCCCAAGGAGAAAAGGTCCATACAATACAAAAATTAACAGTGTAGAAACATACATATACTAATGTACTTACAAATGTACATGCAAAATATGCACAGAAATAATACTTAGAATAATGCATTAGACTGTTCAAGATTAGCAGTACAAGGACATACACATACAAATACACTTAAAAAATACATGCAAGATATGCATAAGAGAGTATCCATAGAAATTAGTGTAGAAAGTAGTTAGAAGGAAAAATAAAACCATTAACTCCCTTAAGGGATAATTAGACAAACCAGTATCTATTTGGAATATGTGCAGAAGCCTTAGTGAGGTATCTGGGGTACAGTAAGATAATTGATCTTGTGGGTGGTTGTCCCGGGTCTGAACAGGTATACATCCATGAACTGGTTACGTAGGACCGGAGAAGGATTTTAAAGTTATGTGTATGTTCTAGGATCTGGATTTCTAGAGGAAGGGTATTCCATATTGTTGCAATGGCACTAGAGTACAGGGAGTCACCTGAACAATTCCTGGTTTTGGAAATTCCAACTAGTGCTGTGTTGGTGGATCTTAGAAGAAGATTGTTAGTGTAGTGATTTAGTAAGCCTTGTAGAGCTGGAGTTTTTTTGGGTGGTATAGGATCTGATGAGCTATTGTAAGCTGGTTGTAGGCCAGTAAGTTTGGTAGTTCCAGCCAGGAGTTGAAAGCTGAGTCGTTAGCAAATTTTGCAGTTTTGTTATAACAGCTGGTTAGTTAATTTAAGTCTCCTTTGTTTAGGTTAGGGGAAGCATATAGAAGTGTAGAGAGTAGGTGGGCTTTTGTGATGGTGGCTCTACTGTTGGTGAGGTAGTTTTTGCATCTGTAGAGGGTGGTGAGTTTTTTATGGACTTTTCTTATTGTTTGAGCTATATGTTTGTCGAATTTCAAGTTGTTATCTTTGATAACTCCTAAGAGTTTGGTTTGCGAGACTGGTGAGATGAGGGCATTGTTAGAGGAGATTATTTTAAATGGAGGAATAAGGTTTGTGGCTTTTGAGGGATGAGATAGCATTAGTTGTATTTTTGTAGGGATAAGTATTAGTTGTGAGTTGAATAATCATGTTTCTATGGCAGGAAAGGATTCTTGGCTAATTTTCTGCAGAGGTTGAAGAGAGGAGGCAGAGCAGATTAGTGCGGAGTCATCAGCGTACTGGGCCAGATTGGAATGGAGGGTGGCTTTGTGAAGGTCATTGGTAAATATTGTGAAGAGGAGAGGTCCAAGGATGGATCCTTTTGGGACACATAAGGTTACTGTGAGGAGAGAAGATAGTTTTGCCATTTAACAGCTTGTTGACGGTTAGGTAGTTTTTGAACCATAGTAATGTGGAGTTACTTAGATTTAGTTCTGAGAGTATGGTTAGAATGAGAGATGGTGTTGAATGCTTTGGAGAGATCGAGAAAGATAGTGGAGACCAGGTGACCTTTGTGTACTTATTCATTAATTTTATCATAATACATCAGAGTTGTATATTGTCAGTAAAGTGGCTGTAACTGGGAGGTAAGGTGGCAATCCATGCATGAAACTAGTTGACTCATCCCCATCATTTGTTTACAGATAAATAATTATTGATCTGATGTTGCAGGACAATTGTTAGCAAAACTAGCTGAAATACTTTAGTGTTACCATCACTATTATTTTTATTTGATCACAGTCAGACATCTGAAGTATGTATAGTAAGTAAATTGGCTATACTGAGTGGGTAATGAGGTAGTCTGTGAATAAAAGTAGCTGTTTGTTTACAGTTAAGCACTTAGTGAATATAGCCCTACCCTATTCCATTTAGCCCAACATGTTCAGTTGCTACCTGTAGCCTCTTTCGCTCTAGCTTGATTTCACCAGCCACCTCTGATATTACTTCAGGATGTAAACAAAACAACTCAAACTTTGTTCTAAGAATTTTACTGTAATATCACATGCATTAACAGAGATATGATACTTTATTGCTATATATCCCAGTTTATTTGTGTGTTCTATTTTGCCATTCTTTTCTCAACAAACTTGTACATTTATTTTCATTTTTTCAGACCAACAAGCTGTGTGTGTATCTGATTTTTATCACTATTAATTGTACATACAAGAGAGAACTAAAAATAATCCTGTAGCAATTTTTGGTTTACAGAAAAAATATATATTTCTGGTATTTTATGTGCTACACCATAATATGTTTCTTTACTGACTTGTCATTACAATTTTATGTGTATTTAACTTGAATACAAAACTTGAAATTGCCATTGGAATTATGACCAGCACCCCTAGTATAAACTATATGCAATAAAGTACAATTTAACAACAGTAAAGCTGTCCATGGCTTTTTATATAGACACTCACCAGCTAAGAGCATTTCATATGTGAGGTTGTTGCATATTATTCTGATAAACCTGTGGCAGTATTTGATATGCTTACAGGAATATGGTCCTTTTATTGTATTTTTATGATGTCCCTTCTATTCATTTGTTGCAGTATTCTTTACATGAGGGAGTTGCATGCCAAGGCGACAACCAGACATCGGCCAGTATATCAACGTCTTTTACCACCTTAGGGTGCACAGTACGTCTAACGTGGGCCAGTATCAGACATCAGCCATAAAAGGGACATACGCATGCACCATCCTCAGAACTTCTTTGTCACCAGTTGGATTGCCAGTCCCAGACGTCGCTCTCCTGCTGGAATTGCTTGCTTCTATAAAGATAAGTGCCTCATTGAGGGAAACCTTTTTTGTCTTTTACTGCTGCCTTATTTTTGAATGAGATTAATGTCATCCAAGAAAGGGAAGTGTGACTGTGGAAGACAGATTACACATAAGGATAGTCATTCCCAGTGCCTTTTCTGTCTCGGGCTCCAACACAACCATAAAAACTGTTCAATTTGTCAGTCTTTTGAGCCTAATACCCTCCGAAGTTGGTTATCGTCCCTCGCTATCTACTTGGAAAATCAACCCCTTAAGCTCTTAGCTAAGAGCATGATGGAAAGTTCCTTGGAAGTGACAATAGAGCCTGTTAAGGTGTAAGGCCAAAAAATAAAGGCCCAAAGCTGAAGCTTCGCCTCTCGATACGGATGTCTGTTCTGAAGCACATGAGAGCTCGGAGATACACTCCATCACGCATCTGCATCCACAGGCTGAGCCTGTTTTGCAGGCTGTCTTGGTACTGGACGTATGCACGTCCAGAGAGGCAACACAGACATTGACTCCTGATGTACGGGGGGAACACAGATTCATCGTGTCTGAAGGCCCCAGATGAATTACCCAGCTTGTGGTTAGAGAGGACATTTATTCCTACCTAGTCAAATGTAGGCCTACATCCAACCCACCACCTTCTTTGCATTGAATGGATACCCCTGCAAAGAAGAAACAAAAAACTAAACATAACCCAGGGCTCAAGCCACTTCAGAGGAAGATTCCTCATCTGAAGAGGACATTGATTCACTGGACTACTCATCCTAAATCCCCTCACCCTTAGACTGTGCTTCCCCTGAAGAAGAGTCAAATGGAACAGAATCTCCAATGGAGGAAATTTCCTTTGGGGAGACCATTTCTAAGATGTCAGATCATTTTAAGTGGGACAGTATAGAGATGTCAGAGGTCCAGAAATGCTATTATGACCTTCTCCAAGTACAGTCCCCTTGCCCTTCTGTCATTCCTTCAGTTATTCTAGCCTTTTTATATGCCTTTGCATCCACTTCCACTCACCCTGGCTCTCAGCTCCAGCTCTGAAAAAGCTAGACAGGTACTATAACGTACCTAAGGACTGCAATTTCCTTTTCAAGGCCCCTGTGGCAGACCCCTCTGTGATTTCAGTAGCCTCTGATAAGGCCTCCAGGTCACTTCCTTCTATTTCCCTCCTCCCTTCGGACAAGAACAAGACAGTTGAAGAGGCTGGGCAAGAAAATTTATACCTCAAGCCACCTTAGCTTTCAGAGCACTGAACTAACAGACCCATTTGACCAAGTACAATCTGGAACTCCTGTCTCAGATTTCCAAGCCAGTATCAGATATGCCAGACTCTGAGAACAAAGCCTTGGCATCCTCTCTTATTGCTACTTCCTCTCAGCTAGCCAGGCAATCAGTTAAATGCAGCTACAATGCTGTAGAGGCCACCTCATGAGCTGCGGCGTCTTCCTCTGCCCTAAGAAGACTTGCCTGGCTAAGGCTTCAGCCCCTCCCTAAGGACATAAAGGCAAAATTAATGGATGCCTCCTTGGACAACTCCAATCTTTTTGGCAAACCCTCTGCAGAATCATTTAAATCCCTGCAAGAAATGAGCAAGGAACTAAAAGACCTTAAACACATTTTGGTCTCCCCTGTGCCTAAATTCCACAGGAATTGCCCTGTAGAACAGGTCTTTGTACACAGGCAATCCCAACCCCCCCCAAACTAAACCCCCAAAAGGGTCCAAGAAAACGCACCAGTTTTCCTCTACATCTTCACAGCTCACTATCAGCCCTTAGGATGGGCTGTTCCTCATGACTCCTCAGGCAATCTGGCCATCCTTCCCGACTCCCTGCCCCTTACCATTTCCCTTCCATCGTGGAGACTCATCACTCAAGAGTCCTGGGTCCCAAGCATCATAAAGAGGTCTTCATGGTCTGGCACATAGTGCCCCCTTCAGGGGTATTGCCCAACCACCAGAATAACAGGAACTTCTTTTTCCCCCCAATTCTGCAAAACCTGCTAGAACAGAGCGTAATCCAGCCTGTGCCTCCAGATCAAGAGGGAAAAGACTTTTATTCATGCTTATTCCTAGTTTTCAGGAAGGAAGATCATTGAAGACTCATCCTAGACCTCTCCTATCTAAGTGACTTTCTAGAAGTTCCCTTCTTCAATTTGCTTACTTTCCAAACATTCTTCGTTCTCATCCTCCCTCAAGCCATTTTAGCTTTCATAGACATCAAGGATGCTTACCTCCATATCCCCATTCACCCTGATACAGCAAATTCCTATGCTTCTCTGTGGGATCCTTGCATTTTCAATTCTCAGCTTTGCCTTTTGGACTACCCACTGCCCAGAGAGTCTTCACAAAATACCTGGCACCGGTGGTCAGCTTTTGCAGACTTCAAGGTATCCAAATCTTCCTCTACCTAAACCACCTATTGATTTGAGCCAAATCCCTAGCAGAATTGAACAAAAACCTCCAGTCAACAATAGCCATTTTACAAATCCTGGGTTTCACCATAAACTTCAAAACATCTTCCCTTATCCCATCCCAAGACCATGTCTTTCTGAGGTGCAAGTCTCAGGAGATTTCTCTCCTTTTCTCAGAGATTCTCCCTTCAGTCTCCTGCCTGCAAGACCGTTTCTGTGAATCTTGAGGTTGATGACCTCTACCATCCCCATGCTTCCTCGAACAAGGCTACACATGAGGAAATTCCAATGGTTTCTAAAGTCATTGTGGTCTCAGCATGCCCATCCACTAGAATTTCAAATATCACTTTTACCCTGCCTCAAGAAGGAGCTCCAGTGGTGGATAACACATCTGTCCACAAATCTGGGTCTCCCCATTTACTGACTGCCCCCAACTCAAGTACTGTGCACAGATGCATCAGATGCAGGCGGAGGAGCAGCTCTTGATCATCACACAGTCTGAGGTTAGCGGGCAACCTCTCATAAATGTAAGGGGAATTAAGGCATTAATCATTGTCCTTCAGTCTTTCCAATTCCTTCTGAGACCAGGAAGGTTATATACCCACACAGTCAATATGACAGTTCTGTGGTATATCAACAAATGGGGGGACAAGATCCTTACTCCTTTGCAGACAAGCCTTGTAGGCCTGGGATCTAGCCCACCAACTTGAAATAACCCTTAACGCGGTTTACTTCCCCTCCAATCAGAATATTGTGGCAGACACACTGAGCAGATCCAGAACACAGGCCCATGAATGGATGCTTCTCAGGGATGTATTCTTGGACATTGTCCACCAAAGGGGTATTCCACAAATAGATTTGTTTGCCTACCCCCCTGAACAAACAACTTCCAATGTTTTGTGCCAGAGAACCTCATTCTCAGGCATGGAAAGTGGATGCCCTATCAGTCTCTTGGACGGGGAAATTCCTGTATGCATTTCCTCACCCTTCCACTCATTCCAAAGGTCCTGCTGAGAATTCAACAGGACAAACCAAGAATCTTGCTGGTGACTCCCTATTGGTCAAGACAGCACTGGTTCCCTCTTCTTCTTCTAGCCAAGGGCAGTCACCACAAGTTGCCTCACAGAGTGGACCTACTCACACACAACAAGGACTCACTCATCCACCCACAGTTAGAGACCCTCCAGCTGACCATGTGGGTGATAGAGCCCTGATCCCTTTTAGACACCTTTATTCTGAGAACATGCTTTAAGTCCTGCAGGAGGCCAGAAATCCTGATACCAGAAAATCCTACCTCTCCAAATGGAAGAGATTTTTGTTTTGGTGTCTTGCCAGAAACCAGGACCTGCTTACAGTGGATCCCCCTTGGTTCTGTCATATCTGTGTGAATTGCTTATTGCAGGCTTAGCTTATTTCTCTATAAAAGCACATCTCTTAGCTGTCTCTGCTTGTCTGCCACTTTCACCACCCCTAGCTTCCAGATTTGAGGCCAAACAATTCCTTAAAGGCGTCCTACACATTAGACCTCCCAGGAGAACTATCGCTCCACCCTGGGACCTTAATTTTGTGCTGGGGAAACTGACACAAGTGCCTTTTGAGGCAGCTTCTTCTAGCTCCCTCAAACACTGTACTTGGAAAACTGTCCTCCTGGTGGCTATTACCTCCTCCAAGTGGGTATCAGAATTACAAGCCCTTATGGCTTCTCTTCCTTTCCTGTCCTTCCACAAATACATGGCTTCCCATTGAATCAACTCCTCCTTCATGCCAAAGGTAGTTAATGAATTTTCCTTAAACCAGGCCGTTCATATCCCACTTTTTTCCCCTTTCCCTAGAACAATAGTGAGAGCATCCTACACAATCCTGATGTATACAGATAACTCAAGTTTTACTTGCACAAGACCAAACTCTTTATAAAATCATTCCAACTGTCTGTGTTATTTCACCACAGGGCTCTAGGATTGCCTGTGTCCAAATAGACCATCTCCAACTGAATCTCCAAATCCATTGCTTTTTGCTATAGCTACCATGGTAAAGCTCTTCTATGCTCAGTCAAAGCTCATTCTACAAGTGCAGTGTCTTCCTTGGGGGCATCTCTGAAATGGTTGGACATCAGCTCTATCTTAGAAGCAGCTACTTGGACATCTGTCCACAACTTCACAAAACATTATAAGGTGGATTCCATCTCCAGATCCAGGGCAGAGTTTGTCGGGGCCATTCTCCATGGCTTCCTGGAGAGTTCCTCTGCAACTTCCTCCTCCCTTTCTGCATGAGGTTTTGTATTCTCCCTCATGTAAAGAATACTGCAACAGATGAATAGAAGGACATAGATTAGAGGTGTAAGAACTTACCATAAAGATAGATGTCCTTCTCTTTTCTGTTGCAGTATTCTGCCCCACCTTCCTTCCCCCACTTCCTGGTATTCTTGGATACATTGATCCTCTTTTCTTTCTGTCTCTCCACCTGGGGTTTCAGTTCTTAGGATGGTGTGCACATACATCTCTTTTATGGCCGATGTTTGATAGTGGCCTATGTCAGATGTACCAAGCATCCTAAGGTAGTAAAAGACTTTGATATATTGGCCGTCGTCGGGTTGTCACCTTGGCAGGCAACTCCCTCATGTAAAGAATACTGCAACAGAGAAGAGAAGGACATATATCGTTATGGTAAGTTCTTACACAACTAATCTTTATTAGTGCAAACATGGACTGTGCTGTTGTAGGAGGACCCATGTATGCAGTGAGTTAGGGAACAATGATAGTGAACACAAATGAGGAAGACAAATGCATTAAGAAATAGAACTTTTCATTGGCTGTGTGTTGCATTAATATTAACATTATTCTAACATTGAGATTAATACCTCATGAAATGTACTGGGTGTGTTAAAAAGAATGGTTGAATCCACAAGCTGGTAGTATGTGTTGGCTTCCACAGTAAACTGAAGGAGGTAAAAGGCGTAAGTTACTGAGGGATTTTTGCAAAATGTTATGAAAAAAAAAATATTGTCCATATTTTCTTTAATCAATGAAAAACTGCGAGTTATGCTGTCATGTTAGGGAGCCTATGTAACATTTGGTATTAGCACCATTTTTTTTTTGCACACAGCGTGGTAAGAGAAACATGTCAAGAAATAAACCTGTGTACTGAGGTTACACATATTAAAATTAATGTTACTCTAATATTGAGAGTATTATTTCACAAGTAACATGTGGTAGGAAGCAAGGTGGCATCTGCAAACTGACAGGAAATGATAGGTATCCATAATGAAAACATAACTTCATATTTTCATCATTCCCCTTGCTCTGGTAGCTTTAGGCCATATGGGTTGTGTCTTGCCCCAGACACAACAACTAGTTAGCTTCCAAAAGCTCTGGCTCCCTCTCACACCTTCATTCTGACTGCTGATTGGGCAGCCTTTTGGAGGAAAAATTAGCAGTCAGGGTGAGGAATCTTCAGTGCTTTCATGCTGCCTCATGAGTAAGCAATATAGAGGCTTCAAAGGAGTGGCCTTCAGCTTGTATTCTCTTGGGTAAGTCCCCAGAATATTCCCTGTAAAAATGCCTTTATTTTTCTTGGCCTTTGTACTGGTATTACCCTTTAAGAAGCTTAGTTATCTTTCTAATATATTTCTAATATTAGAAGTTTCCTGTTAGGGACCACTGTTTTAGCTTTGGCTAACTGGGGGGTTATGTTAGTGAGAAAATGTACTGCTTGTGTAAACTTTGGATACTTTATCTAAAAGCTATGTGCTGGGAAGTTTTTTTATTTGAGCAGGAACTACTACTGAATGTGTTAGTGTTTGTGTTTCACTGTGTGATAACCTATCTTGCACTTTTTCTGTCATTACATTCTTTAGGGGACTGTGTGTGTGTGTGTGTGTGTGTGTGTGTGTGTGTGTGTGTGTGTGTGTGTGTGTGTGTGTGTGTCTAAATGTAAGTATGATGCTTTTGATTCGTTAGAGATGAGCCTGCTGCATCCGAAGCATCCTCCTTGGTTATAGAATGGGCACATTCCCTGCTCCTGCTGGTCCACCTCCCTCTGTAATTAAAAAGAAAAAACAATTTACCAAAGAGCCCTTGCTGACTCCACAGCCTCATTCACTGCCTGAGCCGATGGTAGCTGACTATGCAGTGGCCATTAGTCATTCCACAGACCACTTACTTACCTCTATGTCTTCCTCTGGTGTAATCCTTTCAGTTACTACAAATGGGGAGTCGACCATGTCCTCTTCAACTATTCCACTGTCTGAACTGGTCATGGGAGAACCATCTTTTCCAAGGCACAGATGCACACCGATCGATGCTGTTAGATGTAGCCGGGAAGAGACTTCCTGATGGGGCAGAAGTATCTTCTCAGTGTTGGTCATCAGGGATACCTGTAAAGAAAAGGTTAAACATTATTCTTCTGAAAGCACTGTGTTTTATTACAAAAGATGGTTTTCTTAATTTAGGTAAGAAGTTGTTCCAGGTTGTTAATCCTATTTTTCAGAACACTGTTCTTGTAAAAGATGTTAACAGAAACATTCCTGTGGAATACATGTTAGAAGATTCTGACATAGACAGAGAGAGCTTCTTTTGCAGAATTTCGGGCCCATTTCTCAGATTCAGAGGAAGTATTGTCCTCACAACCTCCTATGAAGTAATTTTCCCTTTTTCACATATAGCTAGGATGAATGAGGTGTTTTTTTGTGGGAAAAAATGGAGGTTCATTCTAAACAGAGGTGATATTACGATATGTTGCAAGTAGATATGACTCATTCTAATCCCATTCCTCCAGACCTCAAAATAGCAGATATGCTTTATAAAGTTTCACAGACTAGGTCTGACTATGTTGCCATATCCAAATCTTCGCCAACTGGGAAGGAGTTTCCTTCAACTCTTCCCCTTCAGATAAGGAAGAGACTATATTAGAATGATTTGGTAAGAGATTTTATTCTTATAGAGTCATACATCAGTAATAGGCTAGCTGCCCTTGTGGGCCATTTTAAGCTTAGCCAGATTCCCTTTTGATGCTTGAATTAACATGTCCCATTTAGAGTTAGATTGGCCTTACCTATTCCATGGTCAGTAATTATAGATTACCTTTAGCTAGAGTAACTGTGATCATACGAAAGACAATATGAGGGACCCGTGCATGGAATAAAGCACTTAAGAGTTGCCTCCTTGGGTATATTTTATATTAACATCCATAGATCCAAGTTGCACTTGAATATGGACAGGGATCAACTTTGTTTTACTTGGATGGGTAGTCTGTGCCAAGGCAGTGGTATCCTCTGTGAGAAATACCTGTCCCTCCAAACCATTCTATTGATGTTGCAGAATAGGTTTATATCCCTGGCCCAAGTATTTCTGATGCCATTTTATTTAAAAACTAAAAGAAAAATCTAGCCAAGCTAGACTTTCCACTGTTTAATTCCTTAAAACCTCTTGCATTAGAGGTAATATGGGATATATGCAAATGACTCTTTAAGTATATGGCAGTTCTGAATGCCCATTAATTTTTTTCCATTTTAAGTCTGTTATGGACAATTTCAGGCCAATAAAGCCAAACCCCACTTAATGGCAACTGCATAGCCAGCTACCATCGGCTCAGGCATTGACTGAGCCTGTGGAGTCAGCAAGGGCTCTTTGGTAAATGGTTTATTGGCCTGAATTTGTCCATAGTAGACTTAAAAAGGAAATGAGTCATGGACATTCAGAACTGCCATATAGCTGAAACACCTGATGTCCTTAAGTGGTCATTTGCATATATCCCATATTACTTCTAATGCAAGAGGTTTTAAGGAATCACACAGTGGAAAGTCTAGCTTGGCTCGATTTTTCTTTTAGGTTTTACTGATTGGTTTGTCTGTGTGACCCTGTTACTCATTGTTTTAGTATTCTATTTGATTTAGTGACATGCAGTTGGTACATCAGTATTGGTTCAGAGGATGTGTTGTATGTCAAACACAGTCATCTAATAGCAGTCTGTAGGATACTGAGTATAGTGGCAGGGCCTTGAGGTGGTGCATGTAAGGCATATTGTTTATGCCTTGTATCCTTTAAGTAAGGTATCAATGTGGATCTTCCAACCTGTTGCCTGTGTTTGGACAGATCCATGCCAAAGGGGGCATTATACTCAGCAATTGGCCTAATGATGGCTGAGTAAAGGGGGATAATTCTTCCCCAGATCTTGTTGCAATCACAGAGAGCTCTGCAATGCTGCATCTGGAGCTAACCAAGCTAAGATAAGAATATTTTCCTGATCTACTGCATTGTATTTGCTTTATACAGTGATCACTATTGTTTTTGAGCAGTTTTAAAGCTTACTTCAGAACCCATTCCCATCCAATTCAAAAATAAAAATCTAAAACAGTACTTTAAAAGTCAATGGCTATGTCCTTGCTCTAATCCTGACTAACTCTGGCAATATAAACATGTGCTAAAGAGGTCTTTTGGCCACCCCTATATTGCTTCCTAATTGTTACTCTATAACAGATCAGATTTATATATATGACAGAATGAATGACTTTTATCCTATGTTAAATGAAAAATAAAATAAATAAAAAATAAATAAATATTTACATTTGTGGCAAAAATAGTCATTTCTCTGTTGGCTGTGTGACTCCAGATCTCCTTGCATAAGGACAAATTAGCAAGGAAATTTGTTCTTTGGTAATTGTTTGTTGTTTAATCTGCATTTGAGAGCTACTTTTGCTCTGTTTTCACATTAAGGAATTCTAGTATCATCCACAGTGTGGCAGAAGGTGTTTACCTAGTCTCTCTGAGTTAGGAAGCACTGCAGGAAGCTGAAAGTGTTATTAGTTGGCTAGAGGGCATAGGTGTCAGTTTGCAAGCTTTTGTCTACTATAAATCAGGTAAATTTCCAAGGCTCTTTGTTCACTTACAGAGAACTCTGCAACACTTTTTTCAAGTGTTTCAACTGCATCCAGAGCCATCCAAGCTAAGATAAGAATATTTCTTGATTGACTGAATTTGTATTTACTTTTTATAGTGATAACTACTGCTTTAAGCATTTTAAAGTATGTATTTAATTATGTGGCAAAAATAGTCCTTTCTCTGTTGGCTTTTCTAGTTCTTTGTGTCTCCATATCTCCTTGCAGAAAGGTGAATTAGCCAGGAATATAGTTATTTGGTGGTAGTTTGTTGTTTAATCTGCTATTGAGAGCTGATTTTGCTGTGCTTTTACATTAAGAAATTCCAGGATCATCTATCATGTGGCAGAAGGTGTTTACCTGGTCTCTGAGTTGGGAAGCAATGCTGGCTGTTTATTGGCTACAGGCATAGGAATCCATTTTCAAGTTTTTTTTCTCTGCTATAAATCAGGCAAGTTTGTGTAGAGCTGCCCACTGGCCAGTTGCAGTTAGCAGTACCCTGTATAGTAACAACTGCCTCAACAGTAAAATTTCCCTATAAAGTTAAAAGTCTATCTGAAACCTGTTAAACAGTGTGGCATTGTGTGGAAACAAACTTGGGCAGCTAGCTTGTGCATCGAATAACACTACTATATTTTGCCATTATATAACACCTTGCCCTTAACCCCTAGGAAAACCCTCATTTTTATTCTGTCCTCAAATGATGGGTTCAGATCCAAACCATTGGATCCAACTCAGCCATTGCAAAAGCTCTTGGCAACTTAGAACTCTCGAGCTTCTCCTTTACCCAGAATGCAAAAATCCCCATTACCTCAGATCTCGTTTGCTGCTTCCAGCGAAAGATGTGGTTGCTAATCTCTCAGGCTTGAATTTAGATAAATGTGTTGTTTCTTCTTATTACTGTTGTGTTTCCTGATCTTTTTTCTCCTTTTATTTTTCTTGTACTAGCGTACTCTGTAAAATACTATAGTTAGTATTGTCTTTTTTTAATCCCTTTCCCTTGTACGCTTGTTGTAGCTCTTTACTACCTTTGTAGGTAGCCTTTTCTCTTTCCTTTTCCTTTTGTCTTAAAAAAATGTATAATTAGTCTGTTATAGTTAGAATCTGTAAGGTTTACAGTTTTGGTTTTTTGGAGTGTGTTCCTGTGATTGTTACTGTTTTTTCAGTAGTTGTTAGAGTCACTTGTTAAGATGCTGGAAAAAGATACAAGCCCAGCAGGTTTTAAAAAGTGTGGAAAATGTGGTCAGAAAATACCCTTTTCTGATGCTCATATGCTTTGCATGTACTGTCTTGGACCTCTTCATCTCCAAGAAAATTGTTCAATCTGTCATGCATTCAAACCAAGGACTCTGGCTGAACGCAAAAACAAATTAATACTAAAGGGTTTACTTCTATCTGCCTTTAGCAATGCTTATATGGAGCTTCTAAAGAAAAACCTAGGAAAATTTCTCCCACTTCTCCAAGCACTTCCACCACTTCTAATAAGTCTTCAGAGAAGTCCTTGAAATGGTGTCTTGCAGATCCATCTGTTCCCTTGGCTCCTAAGAAGAAAAGGCCATACTCTGTGGATCCGACCTGACAAGCCTAAAAATTAAACACACCTCGGATCAGACCCCCTTGGATCTGACACAAAGACCTGATGATGTGGTAGTTTTACCCAGAACAAAATACTCCCCCTCAGTGGACAGAGTTCCTTCCCCCACTTAAAGAGGCCAAGACCTCCTTCAGGAATGTCCACTTGTTCTTCTAAAAGTCTTATAGAAGATAATGTGGAGTGGATAGTGAGTTAACTTCTCTCTCTGCAGAGTCAGTCAGTGATCCTTCTGGCTCCTACCCCTTTGGATCAGGAGATCCATACTTGCAATACTCCACCTTTACCAATTCCTCCTCTGACTCCTTTCAAGGTTTTGAAACTCTAGGATCCGAGCCATCAGTACCTGTCAGCTTCAGATCCGAGAATTCCTTTGTCCTTGGATCCAAGGCTTGCTCTGAGCTCTTTGGTTAGTAGGATCCAGAGAGCTCTTGGAGCCGATTCTACTGTGTCGGGTCCGAGGTGCTTCACTCAACTGCAAGGGTTATGGAGCTGTCTCTTCACCTCGGTTTGTTTGGCTCTGACTTCAGCCTCAGGTGGACTGCCCTTGGGGCAGGAAGGGACTGAATCAGAGACTGTTTAAAATCTGGGGTCCTATCTCTAACCGTGGCGGTCTGTCTTTGCAGTCATGGAGAGAGCCTTGTCTGCCTGCCTGACTCAGATGGTGCCTACCCCCCTAGGATCCTCTGTTTGCATCTGTACCATCTCTGCATCTGGAGTCTCAACAATCCTCTCCACAGGGATAGCCGGTACTGAAACCCCAGGATCTTTCCAGGACACGTGTAGGAGGTTCCCACTGCAGGCAGAGTGGAAACACGAACAGTAGATGCCACCTTCATGGCAGAGATGGTCCCGCATAACCAAGGTTTTAGAGATTCATTCTTTGGTAAACCTTTTCATCTCTCCTAAAATGAGACCCGATTGTCCCCCCTTTGGAGGCAGTCGGGGGGTCATTTGTCCCTGCACTAGAGAGACTGGCTAGAAATAACAACAGATACTTGGGTGCAGAGGATCATTTCCAGCAGTTATACAATCTCATTTTCCCTTTATCCTCCCAATTCAAAAAAATTCCCCAATGTTCACCCAGTCAGAGGGAACAAGCAGCAATTCAAATTCAATGGCTGCTAGAAAAAAGAGCCCTCTAAAAGTTACCCCTAGACCACGTAGAATCTGGAACTTACACAAAGTTCTTTTTAGTGCCAAAGTAAACAGGGGACTCTAGAGACCATTTCTGGATTTCATCATCTTAAATCCATTCAAAAGACCAAGTTCTGGATGGTCACAGTTCAGTCCATTCTTACGTTTTTGGAAAAGGACAACTGGATGTGCTCAAAACATCTTTAGGATGCATACTATCATATAAAGATGAACAGACTATCCAGGAAATGTTTTTCGCTTCTGGCTGGAAGACACTCGCTACCAGTTCAGAGTTATGCCCTTCGGTCTCACCACAGCCCCCAGGGTTTTTACCAAATGCATATCAGTTGTAGCAGCTCACTTGAGACTACAGGGTTTTCGTTTGTTTCCATATTTAGATGATTAGCTCATCTCCACCCTGACCAGGCATCAGCATATTCTGGCAAGAGAAAAAGTGATCCAGACATGTGCTGTACTAGGAATAACTATAAACTACGAGAAGTCTCATCTAGAACCATGTCAAAGTCTAGAGTTCATAGGAGCACTACTCAATACAAAATCAACTATAGCTTCACTCTAGAGAGTTCAGACAATAAGATCACAAGTAAAAAAGATAGTTTGGCTTATGTGGCAACTGAGGTTGACTGCAAATCTTTCCCCTGGTTTAAATGGCTATCTGAGTATTCATCCTATTTTAAAAGAAAAAGCAGAAGCTGTTTAAAAAAAAATTTTTATTTCAATTAACAGCTTTGTTAAAAGTATATAATGTTCAATGGTTCTATTTTTGGTAAAGACTTCAATGTTGTATTATTTAGATTTTAAATGTTAATTTTGGGTTAGGAGAAATTTTCAACAACTAGAAATTGTATTTTTATATTGGTCTTTTAGAACAAGTCTTTCTTTAAGAATGTTTTTGCTCAATTTAGCTTATTGATCTTGTGACAGTTATTCACCAATCATTGGATTTTTTATGATATTTAAGAATGTGTTGTGTGACTTTTTAACCGTTTCTGATGAAGTCAAGGTTTCATTGACGAAAGAGCTTAACTTCTTAAACTATTTGGTGACAATAAAGAGTATGTGGACTCGCAACATTGGTGCTATTCTTTTGTTTTGCTTCATAATATTCTTGATTTCTTGATACTGCTTTTAATCAAGGACCTAGTTCTTTAACAATTAATGTTCAGTTGGCGGAAATTTCTAATTTCCGTATTTGATTTGGTGGTTCCTCACTCACTTCTCATAAGCTTTGTAAAATCTTTTTATGAGGCACACTTCTGTTAAGATCTCCGTTTAAAAATCCTACTCCTCCATGGGATCTAACTCTGGTACTGCAAGCCCTGGTTCATCCACCCTTTGAACATGCACATGACTGTGATCTTAAATTTCTTTTTTGTAAAACTTTGTTTTTGCTGGCTATTATGTCAGCCAAATGTGTTTCTGAAATTCAAGCCTCATCTGTGAAACCCCCATATCTATTCTTCATGAACTTCTTCAGAAAACTGAAGAAGTCCATGAAGAATACATTTGAATGAAAGTATTAAAGAATTGTGTAAACCCTCATATCTGTTTTTTCATAAAGCTGAGTTACATTACAAACTAATGCATCTTTTGTGCCCAAGATAGTTTCAGAATTGAATATTAACCCATCCATCAATTTACCAGTTTCCTTTCCAAATTTTTCTAACAAGGTCGGATATTTGTTAGGTTTATTGGATGTTCACAGGCATTTTACATTTCTATTTGCACAGACCAAAGGACATGAGAGCTACAGATCAGTCATTTGTTTCTGTTGCTAATATGAAACTGGGTAAACCAGTATCTGAAATTACTCTCGCCAGATGGCTTACTGGCTGCATTTACTTTGAATATCCCTATGCCAAAGTGAGTTCATGTTTATTCAACCAGGTCTGTAGCAGCTTCCTTAGTTTTTCATTCAAGGGGGTCCTTGGATGAAATATGTGCAGCAGTAACTTGGCCTTCCCCATTCCTTCATCACTCATTACAAACTGGATTTGGTATCCAGAGGTAGAGCATCATTTGGCTCAGTGGTGCTTGGGAATATCCGTCTTGAGTCCACCCTGGGATTTAGGTAGCTGTTTTTGTTTTTTGTTTTTTTTTGTAAGGGTGAGTAGATATGAAATAATCTGTGTACTCCAAACATGACAATGGTCCACACATAGCCTTGTCTAGCCTTTTATTTTCTTTTTCTCTTTGTATGCCTGTTTTGTTTAAAAATTATTTCTTTATGCTTTCTGGTAAGGGAGAAGCTTGAGAGTTCAAAGCTGCCACAAGCTTTTGAAATGGCCGAGTCAGATCCCATGGTTCTGATCTGAACCCATCAGTTGTGGAAGAATGAAAATAGACAACACAAATGGGATGTTATGGTGAGTACATAACTTCTTTTTAATGCCCAATCCTTAATCCTAAACAGTCCACCCTATTACAAGACTGGACAATATGGGTATGCAATTTCCAAATGTCTCTGTGGCCAGCTTGCTAGATTTGGGCATCCTAAGGCAATGTAGCAAACGTCTCATGTTCTCAGACAATCAATTACTCATTAAAGAAAATAATACAGTATGTGAGAGATGTAAATGCACAACTTCCTTGGAGGAAAAAATCTCAAGGACCTCAAAAGCCACCTAATGGGAGCATTGCCCCTCAGCAACGACTAAAGCACTCTACAAAAGCAACACCAAACAACTTGCATAAGCCTACACCCAGTGGTCTCCCTAGAACAGGACTCATAAGGCAAACATATACTTTACCTAATACTCATGTTGTTGGGGACTCCATTGTGTGACATACAGATGCCCCACTCGTCAGGTTAGACAAGGAGAAGATAACGGTTAGGTTCCTATCTGGAGCCAGGATCTACAGTATCACACACACACACACACACACACACACACACACACACACACACACACACACACACACACACACACACACAAACACACACACCGAAGTTACTGCACCCCTGGTACCAATATGAATCTGTCATAGTCCATTTGGGTGTAAATGACCTGAGACATAACCTCACTAGACTATATGAAGAGAGGCATAACGGATCTTTTGGAATACTTGTCACAGATAGGTATGAGCCTTGCACTGAGCCACATTTTACCTTCACCAAGGCTGATGCTACAGTATGAACATAAAATGATTGATTTTAATAACTGGCTTGGTTTCTAGTGTCACTCAAGGGAGATCCAATATCTGTCAGCATGGGAGGACATGGTCAAAAGACCTTGTTGCTTTGCCAAGGATATGCTGTACCAATCCCCCAGGCTTTGGGATATTGGCTAAAATGTTATCCACACTCTTGGAGTCCTTTTTTAGGCAATTCCAAAAAGACAAAACTGCCAACATAGTGAAAACATCTACTAGTAGCCGTAAGGTGTTACTGCTCAATGCAGACCAACAACAACTCAGACTGAGGCAAAAGGTGGAGGTATATCGATTTATATTAGCAGCAAACAAACCTCCAGGTTGGTTAAACAGGATGGTACCATGGAGCTTATCCACATGCAAGTCTACATAGACAATGTCCTTTACCATATCACGGCTAGCCACTGGTCACCATCTGTGCCCCTGAAGTCTCATGACTCTTACCTAAACCTACTAGAGGTGCTCACTCCAACCAAACACCTTATTTAAGTGTGACTTTAACTACCCCTCTATAGACTGGAATACGTACACTGCCTCAAACTCGCAGGCACAACACTTCCTGGACTTTATTACACAAACACCCTGAAACAGGTAGTGCATTGTCCAGCCAGAGGATCAGACATACTGGATCTAGTACTCCCCATCACGGGAGAGTATGGCATCCTGCAATGTCACATCCTCACTAGTGAGGTCAGATCATAAATCTGTCTCATTTGAAGTAAAAATCAACCCAGAAAATCCAGGTAAACCACTAACAGGAACTACTCAAAGGCAAACTACATCCTATTAAGTGACAGTTTGTCAAAATTCAAGGCTCCCCAAACCCTGAGACCTCAGCTGCCTTTGCAGAATTATTCAAAGAGTCCCTATGCAAACACGTGATTGGCTGCATAGAGGCTGCCATAGCCATTGGAAATAAATCCAAAACAAAAACTGAAAACCATCTCCACTGATTGAATCCTAACCTAAACAGGACATATAATAAAGAAGAAAACTCATGGCCAAAATCAAGAAGAGCAGCTCCCTTAAAGACAAGTGCTCTGTTATAAAACTAAACAAGAAACTAAATAGTCTTAAGTCCATCAAGGCCAACTGCCAGGTCATGATAGCCTCACAGGCTAAGGACAAGTAGAATACCTTCTTTAGCTATGTTCAGAACCTTAGAGGTTACACACAGCCTTGTGTTGAGCTAGTGGTGAATGATACCACCTTCTATCAGGGTAATATAGCAAATCTACTGGTTGATAAATTCAGCTCAGACTTCACCTTTCACTCTCCCCTACCTCCACCAGGTGAAATCTCCCCCAACATACTTCTCCGAGCTATCAGCAGGGACCAAGTGCTGGAGCACTTAATAAAGCCAAGAAGCCCTACTTCATGGATCCTGACGGCATCCCTGTTTGCCTTCTGAACAATCTAAAACATGACCTATCAGAAACAGTTGAGGCAGTCTTCATCTGCAGCCTTGAAACAGGCTACGTTCCAAGTGAGTGGAGGATCACAGTTGTCATTCCTCTCCACAAGGGCAGACCGTCAACCAAACCAGGTTACTACATATCTATCAGTGTAACAAGACTAATATGCAAAGGCCTGGAACAAATCATCATGCAAATGATAAACAAGAACATTGGCAACCTATAGACACTGGACCCATCCCAGTCTGGCTTTAAGGTAAGTTCATGTCTACATAACTTACTAAATATCTTTCAGAGGTCACTAAGGCAATGGATGAGGGTAAAGCAATGCATACTGTGTATCTTGACCTGGCTGAGGCATTCAGTGCAATACACTGGTCAGGCATTGTTGACAAGCTCTCTGAGCTAGGCATAAATCCTTACATAACTTGCTGGGTTAGTGACTGGCTCACATACAAGACTCAAAAAGTCAAAATCAGTGAAACAATCTCCACCAAGAGACCAGTCTCCAGTGGAGTATCCCAGGGCTCCATGCTGGGCCCTCTCATGTTTAGAATTTAGTTCTTGGAAGTCAAAGCTAAAATTGAAGGCCTCTGGCTCACCAAGTTTGCAGATGAAGGCAAATTGGGAACTGTTATAGATTCCCCCCAAGACACCAACTTTTTGCAAGTGGGATAACACAGACAAAATGACTGGTGCCAAAGCCATGGCCCAAAACTCAGTAAAAGAAAATGGTGAGCCAGCAAACTGTTGCCTGAAGCAAATTTTATTGAAACAACAAAAAGACAAACAGACCGGTTTCAGCTGGCATGAGAAACACAGCCTTCCTCAGTGCAAATTCAATCATCCCAGTGCTGTAGTTTAAATATACTTTGCAACCACTTGATTGGTTTAGCCTAGAATTGTTCATTAAGACCCGGTGGAAATAATCCACCTAGTTTCACAATCCACTTCTTTTCTTTGGAATTTAAAAGTGAGTGCCAACCTGTTTTATTATGTTTGTTACCTGGTATAATGTTGATTACCATAAAAGAGAATTTTGTAGTTTTGTGTATTAAATGATGTTTATATAAAGCATTATGGACCTTATGGTTTTTAATATTACTAATGTGTTCAGAAATCCTAAGTCTGAGGGGACGTGAGGTTTGCCCAACATAAAAGGATCCACATTTGCACGTGGCCAAATATACCAACCAGTCCATGCCGCAGTTAGCAAAAAATTTAATATCATAAACTGCAGCAGAGTTTCGACTGGTGAATTGTTTGCCTTTACTTACTTTATCACAATTGCTGCAATGGCCACATGGAAAACAACCAGTCAAAGGCCCCCCTGTTAGTGTAGTCTGTATATATTGAGATAGCCTGTTATCATGTGGATGTTAATAATGGTTGAAACAACCACCCAAGTTCCTGCCCTTTCGGAATGAAAACAGACATCTATCAGGTATGATGTTAGATAATTCCGAATCATATTGTAAAATATTCCAATGTCTATGTACACTTTGTATTAAAGTATCTGAGTTCCTACCAAAAGTCATGGTGAACCTTATAGGTTGTGATACCATGGTGTTATGTTCTCTATAACATGACAGATCATCCCGCTTGAGTTTAACCAGATTGCTTGCATGCAGAACATGTCCCATCTTATACCCCCTAGATCTAAATCTGTTGGTAAGGTCTTTTCTATGTTCCTGAAAGGAAGATTCATCGGAACATATACGTTTCATTCTAATAAATTGTGATTTGGGGATATTTCTAGCAATATGTGGTGGGTGAAAGCTGGTGGCATGGAGGATGGTGTTATATTCCGGATGTTTCCTGAATACCTTGGTATCTAATGTGTGATCAGGTAATCTGTTTATCAGTACATCCAAAAAGGTACCATCAACTTTTTGGATGTCCGGCACTGACCCCCAACCCAGTGTTTAGGAAATGCACAGAGTGTGGTCATAAGCTCTCCCCAGCCAATGGCCACATTCTGTGTGTAGTGTGTTTGGGTCTGGCCCATTTGCTGACCTCCTGCCCTATTTGCTTGGGTTTCAACCTGTGGGCCCTTAAGGACAAGAGGGCAAAGCTGGTTATGAAAAGTCTGCTCCCTTCTTCGGGGACAGCTGTCCCCGTTACCTCTTTAGCGGCCTCTACCTCAGCTGCTTCTACTTTCTCCCCTCCCCAGGCCTCTGGGACTCAACATCCCACCATGAGGTCTGGGGAAGGCAAAAAACTAAAGAACAAGTCTTGGAAGTGGTCCCCAGATCACTCGGCTCTGGCGGAGCCTCCTGCCAAATCAAAGTCCCCTCCTAGGCCCAGTACCCCTCAGCTCCGATTGCCCAGGTTCTGCCTGGAACTGGAGGTATCTAGGCCCTCATGTAGAGGTTCCCATCATCAGCACTCCCTGCCGGTGTTGCTGGCTTCCTCATCTAGGTTGACCCATAGTCTGAGCGAGGCAGAGATGGACAGAATGATGTGAAAGTTCATCTGCACCCAGATCCAGATGGAGTCTTGCCAGTCCCCTCTCCCTGCAGAGCAGGGAGCTCGCAGCCCTTCTTCACCCCCTGAACCCCATCTCTGATCCAACCATCGGTTTTGTAGTCTATGAATCCGAGGACCCGCTGGGTTGGGGGGTTGGCACCAGTGGTACCTTGTACCTCGATGCCGGCCATTACCTTGAGCATGTCAGATCCAACTGGGTTGTTTCCAAGTTCACAGAGCCATAGTCTGGGCATCAGATCCAAGGGGGCACTGTTGGGTCCAAGCCTTTCAGAGCACAGTATCCCCCTCGGCATCTCAGCACTGGCAGTCTCTGCTCCGACTCCCCTGTCGGATCCAAGGGGAGTGGCTCCCTTGCTTATTTCCCAGGAAGTACGGTCCCCCTCGGCTTTTGACATGGTGGAGAAGGTTCTCTAGAGTGCTTTGAGACCCCTGACCATCTCATCTTCAGACTCTGCCGGACTCCCTTGGCTCTGGGTTTGGCCCCGACATTCCTGTCCTGTCAGGGGCAGACCATGCCCGCTGTGCCTGAGTGAGCTCCCATTCAGGAGTAGCAAGAAGCTTGCGAGTCTCACACAGAGAGTCCCACTGAGGAGGCTCCTCGCAAGTAAACATGCAAATGGAGGCACCTGGACTCCTCTCCAGAGTCCCTCACGGATGACACCGACTTGGAGGAAGGGGAAGGTTCCCCCAGGTCACCCCCAAAGATGTCTTCTTTGGAGACATCTTGGAACTCCTTCACCAGATGGGGGGGTCCACCCAAAAAACAACCCCGGACGAGTCGGTGTTCCTGGAGGCATTCGGCATAGGCCCATCTAACTCCTGGGTGCCCACTCCCACGGACCCGCTTGTGAACCTGATAACATCTCTGGCATGGAAGGAACCAGGCACTGTGGAGCCTATTCCCAAGTCTCCAGATAAGATTCTCAGCCCCCCATCAGACAGGACTAGTTGGAGTAAGGGGTTCCTAGTAGATGCCATGATGGTGGCAGCTTTCAGAAAGAAAGAGCTTGCACAGGAGAGCTCTATGGTCCATCCTCCTGACCAGGAGTCTAGGATTATGGACCATTTGAGGAAGCAGGTATACGCTTCAGCAACCTTCACCATAAGGGTGCTGAACTATATGGCACATGTCATCCGACTGCAGTCGACTTAGTCAATGAAGTCGCTGAGTATCCCCCGGAGTCCACGTCAATGGAGGGCAAGAAGACATTCTCTGCATGAATGACCACTCTTAAGGCAGTAGCCAATACATCCATGCCCCTCCTTTCCCATGCCATGGAGGGAGCCGCTATGGCGGCCGGGTCTGGCATTGCCATGCGGTATCATGCTTGGCTCTGGCTGTGTCATTTCTCTGAACCATTCAAGGTTTCCTTTGCTAATGCCCCCTATGATGGTTCTTCCCTGTTTGGGAAGTCTGTGCATGAAATACTGGTCCAGAGTGAGAAGGGTGGGAAGACACTGTTTGCCATCGGGATCCGCTTCTTACCCCCCTCAAAGATCTCCAGGAATTAGCAAGGGGCAAAGAAGATGTGATTCCGAAAATCTCAGTTCTCCCTGGACACTCAGGACTCAACTTCCCCCAGAGGCAGAGGGAAGTCCTGATAGATGCCAGCCCAGAGGCAGAGGGTATCTGAGAAATTTTGGTGGGTTTTGAGAACCATTCTTGGACCGGCCCGTGCAGCAGCCCTGAGGAGATGCCCGACTGCTCGTCTCTGGTGGCAGTCGGGGGTTGCCTTTCTCTACACCCAACAGATTGGGAGTCCATAACAACAGACTGTTGGGTGTTTAAAATTAGATCCAGGGGTTATTGCATCCCATTCATAAACCTCTCCCACCAAAACACCTCTCAGATGTCCCACCCGTTCAAAGGGGGGAGCAGCAGCAGTGGAAATAGACAAGCTGCTAAGAAACAAGTCATCCAAACCATCCTCCCAGAGCAGTCCAGATCGGGCATTTATTCCAGGTTCTTTTTAGTGCCAAAAAAAGACAGGGGGACCTAAGACCCATTTTGGATCTTTCCACCTTGAACCTGTCTGCAGACAAAGAAATATTATGGATGGTCACCCTTCAGTCCATCCTGCCCTACCTGCAGGAAAAAGATTGGATGTGCTTGATGAACCTCCGGGACGTGTACTGTCATATCAAAATGAACAGGCACTCCCACAAGTCTCTCCGCTTCCAGCTGGGGGACAGTCATTATCAGTTCAGGGCCCTCCCCTTTGGTCTCACCACAGCCCCCAGGGTGTTTACCCAAAGTGATGGTGGTAGTAGCAGCTCACCTGAGACTCCAGGGAATTCAGATCTTCCTTTACCTGGACGATTGGCTCCTTGCTGCCCCCACCAGGTGTCTGCTGTGCCAAGCCAGGGATTATTTCCTTGTATTAGTGAACAGTCTAGGCATTACCATAAACCTCAGCAAGTCGTCACTGACTTCAATCCAGACTCTAGACTTCATAGGAGCTCGGTTGGACACCATAAAAATGGAGGTTTACCTCACTCCGTATAAGGTACACAATTTAAGACTTCATGTTTCTTACATTCTCCAGGCTCATCTTCCTTCATTGGAGACTGTTCTGTGGGCTCTGGGTTCCATGGCAGCCACAATCAATTTTCTACCCTTTGTACGACTTCACATGCAAGTTCTCCAGTGGATGCTAGCAGTCCAATGGTCTCTACTAGATCTACCCTTGTCCTATCCAGTTCGGATTTCCCGGGCTTGCAGAGAGTCTCTTCTCTGGTAGATTCTCTGCCTGGACTTTGTCAAGGGACACCCCTTTGTTCCATCCTTTCCCCCAACCGTAGTGACCACGGATGCTTCCCAGCTAGGGTTGGGGGGCGTTGCTCAGGAATAGCTGTCCAAGGCACCGTGGTCCCTTTCTGAGACCAATTTGCATATCAGTGCCCTGGAGATGAGGGTGGTTCTTCTATCGTTGCAGGTCATTCATGCTCTAAGGACTATTGCTATTCAGTCAGACAACATGTCAGTAGTCTGGTAAATCAACAAACAGGGCAGAACCAGATCATACCCCCTTTGTCGCGAGGCCATGAGAATGTGGGAATGGGCGATTTCCACAAGCCACTTTCTGGTAGTGACACACATTCCAGGAAGGTCCAACATTCTGACAGACAAGCTCAGCAGTACTATTCTTATGCCTTATGAGTGGTCTCTGAATCTTTCAGTAGCAGAACAGATCTTCCCCAAATGGGGTCAGCCTTGCTGCAATCTCTTTGCATCTCCTTCCATTGTGAAATGCAGCGAGTTCTTCACTCTGAACCCCCAGAGATGTACTGATTCATGCTTGGCCTCCCGGTCTTCTTTAGGCTTACCCCCTGTTACCTCTCATTCCAAAGTTTCTACAGAAAGCTTGCAGGTTGGGGAGCTCAGTAATCGTCATTGTCCCATACTGGCCTCGTCAAGTCTGGTTCCCCTCTCTTTGGTCTCACCTAGCAGTTCCACCATTGATCTTGGGTCTGGTTCCCGATCTCATTTCGCATCCCACGGGGATTCCTCACCCAGACCTGGGCAGTCTGAAACTCACCATTTGGCTGCTCCAGTTCCATTAATGATTAGGACACCCGGTTTATCCTCTCCGGTTAAAACCATTTTGGTAGTGGCTCACAAGTCTTCCACCAGGAAAATTTATTGCAGCAAATGGAAACTGTTTTCTATATGGGCCTCTCGATGCGATCTAGATCCATTCATGGCTCTGATTTCAGCGGTTCTGGAATTTCTAGAGAATATTGTTCACCAAGGTGCTAGTTCCTCTACCATTAAAGTCCAGTTGGCTGTCATCTGTAACTTCCATGTGGGGAAAAATATGGCTTTCCTAGCTTCTTCCAGACTTTGCAAGACATTCCTTAAAGGTACCTTCCTTTTAAGACCCCCGGTGAAAGATACTACACATCCTTGGGACCTCACCTTGGTACTTCAGGCTCTAGTGTCTCCTCCCTTTGAGCCTGTGGCATCAATAGATTTACAATTCCTATTTTGGAAAACTGCGTTTTTGGTAGCTATCACTTCTGCTAGGAGGGTATCAGAAATTCAAGCATTGTCCGTTAAAGTTCCTTACATGTTTTTTCATAAGGACAGGGTTTCCCTGAGTATGAATCATTCTTTTATTCCCAATGTGGCATCAGAAGCCAATATTAATCAAGCTATCAATCTTCTGTTTTCTTTCCAAATTTCCAAAATAGGGGCGAATACAAATTACACTTGCTGGACGTGCATAGACAATTGAGGTTTTATTTACACAGAACAAAATCTTTTCGTAAATCTGATCAGTTGTTTGTATCCTATTTGAAACCTTTTCTGGGTAAGCCAATTTCTAAAGTGACCGTTGCTTGCAGGATTTCTCAATGTATCATGCAAGTATATTCTGATAGGGGCAATTCCCCTCCGGGTCGAGTCAAAGCCCGCTCCACTAGGTCCATGGCTACCTTAGCGGCATTTTGGTCTAGGGTGTCACTGGATGACATTTGTTCTGCAGCTACTTGGTCCTCATCTCATACCGTCATATCGCATTACAAGTTAGACATGGTATCCAGGAGTAGGGCATCCTTTGGTTCTGTGGTGCTCCGGAATATCCTTCCATGAGGGCCACCCAAGTGTTGGTAGCTGGGGACTCTGTCCCACAAGTTGAAGACCAAATGAAGTCAACTACTTCAGATAAAGAAGTTATGTACTCACCGTAATGTTCTATCTGAGTAGTTGTACTTCATTTGTCTTCAACCATCCCCCCTCCTTTCCCCTGACCTTGTCACTTTTGTTCTAGCCTTGCATTTGGGAGAGGAGCACTAGAATGGCTCTCCTGGTTTATGCTTGACTTAGTGATTGTGAGCCATTAGTGGTAAGGTCTGATTGGGTTGGGCTTGTGTTTCCCTGAGCAGCAAACTCTATCTGAGGGAAGGAAGGAAATAGGGGAGCATTATGTGTAAGGGGAGAAGCTTGGAACTCGGATCAGATGCTAGTGATGTGGCCGCCTTGGATCCGAACTGGATCCAAATACTCACAGGTTGAAGACAAATGAAGTACTACTACTCAAATGGAATGTTATGGTGAGGACATAACTTCTTTATATTTAATTTTAAATTTTAATTTAATATTATAATTATATAATGATAGTCTTGCTATACTTTTAATCATTCATAGGTTCATAGGTAGATACTAGGCTATCTGCCCTAGGGCATTTATAAGCCTAGCAGAGTGTATTTGGCTTCTGCCTCCCTATTAGATTAGCCTACTGTGCCTCTGTAGAGTAGGTCACAGATTTAAGATTAGTTTACTGTGCCCCTGTCTAGCAGGGACACAGAAGAGATCCCAGGGGTGAATTTGCGATTTCCCATCCACGCATCCAGATTTCGCTTGGAGGGTCAGCAAGGGGCTATGTCTAACATGAATTGGGATTCTATTCCAGAGTGAGGGGAGCCTCTGGGAAATGAATCTGTCCCTCCAGCATGTCCTATTTATCTTTGTGCTGAGGTTTAGGTCCCTGGAGCGTGTAGCTCTAAGGGACTTGGATTTTTTGAGGTGGAGCATGTCCATTAATTCTGGGTTTGACATGGCTTTGTACGTCAGGCATAGATCGCCTCTGAGTAGGCAGTAAGCAACTGAGTAGAGCTGGAGTTTCTTTAGTTGAGCTGCATAGGACATCTGTTTGTAGCCCATGATCCTCTTGGTGAGGTACTTTTGGGGTCTCTCCAGTTGCTGCAGGTGTCGGGTAAGGTACATTCCAAAAGGGGCATTGTATTCAATTATGGGCCTGATGAGTGACGAGTAGAGGGGCACAATGACCTCTCTTGATCTAGATGCAAACCCTTTTGTGATAAGGTGGGCTATATAGAAGGTCTTTCTAACCACTTAGGCAACATGATTATCAAAGGAGAGATTACTATCTATGTTGGTCCCCAATCTCTAATTACTTCTTCCGTACTTAATGGTTACCACCTATGTGGTAATTTGTGGGCACCTTGTTTTTCCCAAAGGGAATGACTATGCACTTTTTAGCATTTAGCTTGAGGCCATGGCTCTGGCACCAAGCATCCGTCTCTGTGAGACCCTTTAGGAGGATGCTTGTGTCAGCTGGAGATTCGATTGTGGCCCCCGATTTGCAGTAATCTGCGAACTTTGTCAGCCATAATCCCCCCGTGTTAGCCTGAACCTCAGAGAAGTATATACCAAACAAGAGAGGTCCCAGAACTGAGCCCTGTGGGACGCCACTTATAACTGGTTTGGATTCGGACATGACACCTGCAATTATGACCATGTGGGTTCTATCTCTGAGCCAGTTTGCAACCCATCTTGTGATATAGGGGTTGATATTTAAGATGGTAAGCTTATTTATGATGCCCGAGTGGGGTATTGTGTCAAAGGCTTTTGCGAGGTCCAGGTAGGCTGTGTGGACTACCTTGCCCTCATCTATGGCTTTGGTAACTGTTTCAAAGAAATCAACTAGGTTTAAGAGACAAGATCTGCCCTTAACAAAGCCGAATTGGGTAGGGTCCAGTGTCTGGAGGCTCCCGATGTCTTTGTTTATGAGTTCCATGATAATACGCTCCATAGCTTTACAGACCAGACTAGTCAGGCATATGGGGCGATAGTTTCCGGGGTCCGTTGTGGCACCACCTTTGTGGAGTGGGACCACTATAGCTTTACACTATTCTTTGGGAACATATCCTGTAGTAAGGCTAAGTTTGAACAGTGACTTAATGTGAGGGTTCAGTTCTTCTTGGAGCTCGTGTAAGACACAGCCTGGGACACCGTCTGGTCCCATAGATGCTGTGTTTTTTGCTTTGGAGAGGGCAGCTTTCACCTATGCATCTGTGATGTCAGGGAGGTTACATTCAGTTGGGATAGGCATTTGCTCCTTTGGGGGTGAAGGGGCGGAGAAGTTTGCGCTGAATCTGTCTGCCAGGATGTTGGCTATGTCTGTAGGTTTGGTATATTTTGTACCATTATGCAACAATTCCGAGCATATCTGGGAGTTTCCTCCCATGTTCCTGACATAACTAAAGATGGCCTTGTGATTATCTTTAGTGTCTAGGGCAATTTTTCTTTCGAAACTGGCCTTTGATAATTTTATGAGGGATCGAAGTTTATTGCTAATACTGATCAGAGATGCCTTCCCTTTTTGGGATTTTGCTCTGTCATGTAGTAGCTTCCTCCTTCTGTTGTATAGCTTATTTATGGCCGGGGTCCACCAGACCAGTCTCCTGTTTTTGGAGGAGTGAGTCTTGGTTTTATTTGGGATAGCACAATCCATGCATTCCTGCAGGTGCTCATAGAAAGCATTTGTAAAGGATTCTGTGGATTGGGCTGTATTATCCTCTGGCCCAGGGGCTTTGAAGGATTCCAACTCAGTCTTGAGAAGTGCGAAGTTGGCTTTTGAGAAATTCTTTACAGTGATTTTCTTGGCTGGGGGTTGGGATGGGATATGGATGTCCAGGGAAATTTGTTTATGGTCTGATCTTACCAATGAGGGGATTACCTCTGGTGTGGAACATAGAGTCCCCATGTTGGTGATGACCAGGTCCAATATGTTGTTCCCTCTTGTGGGAATGGTGACCAGTTGTTCCATTGTGTTAGAGTTTATAAATTCAAGGAACCATTGGGTGAGGGTGTTTGGGCTTGAGTAGTTTTCCCAGTCAATGTTTGGGTAGTTGAAGTCACCCAATAACATAGTGTTTGGAGAGACCTTCATATTCTCCAGTGTTCACAGGAATGCCAAGTGGGGTTCCTGTAATAGGGAGGGTGTTCTGTAGCAGGCTACAACCTGAAAGGCAGTTTTGCCTGCTGTTAGTTGCACATGGATGGTTTCCGATGCTTCGTGCAGTGCCACTAACCTGGAGGTGTAGGTATCTTTGATGAATATAGATACTCCCCCTCCTTTTGTGCTTTGGTCCGAGTTTTGGGGCCGAAACGCATGGTATGAGTTATAACCTGGTAGTGCTGGGGTGCTCTCAGGAGCCTTGAACCAGGTTTCTGTTACTGCACAGACATCGATTTTCTTCATACTGAGGAGAGCCTCAAGTGCTTGCATCTTGAGGTTTAGACTTCTGGCATTGAGTAGCATTACCTTTAGTTTTTTTATCCTTGGGTTGTCTATGGAGGTGGGTTTGTCCTTTGAGCCTTGCCTAAAAAAGGCACTATGGGGGTGGCAAGAGTCTTGGCCAGTATACAAAAGCCTAAGGGTGACAGGTGCAAGCCGTCCCTAGCGAAGCAACATGGCTTGTCAAGCATGTCATCCCAGGCTGACAGACACTGGATCCCCTTTGAATGACACCAATACTTTAGCCAATTGTTGAAACTGATCATTTTGTCTTTATACTGTGGCATCATTCTTGGTGAGGCAAGATGCTACTCAAGGTCAGGTTCATACCAGCCTGGGCTACATGGTCAGAGAGCTCCTCTATGTCTCTTTTCATGTAGTCCAGGGAGGTACTCTGTGCTTATGTAAATATCTTATGCAATCATATGTTATTATCTGCTATATTTTTGTAAGTGAATGTGTAAACCACAATGCTCATGTAAATGTCTTATGTATAGTATGCTAGCAATTGTTCTGGAGCTTTTCTCCCTGGGCCTCAGCTGAAAACTGGCAGCTCTGTCCAGTCAGTCCTACCCGGTAAACAAATGTACAATAAATAAATAAATAAATAAATAAAAATAATGCATTTTTTTGCTGTTTTGTTTCAGAACATGATTCTGGAACCAGTTATTTGTTTGGGACAAACCTTTCTGCACAATGGTTAAATTATTTGGGGACTCAATAACTGCTCCTAGCTTGCAGTCACTTGCATACATGATCATCTAGAGCCCTTTGGTATTTGGTTTTACTTCAGAGAAGTAGATACCATTGGTAACTAGTTGCTTTGCGGAGGTGTCTTCCCCCATTTTGATCTCCTACATCCTGTCACCCAGTTGGCAATACAACAGATAATGTAGGGATTTATTACAAGTTTATTGAATTTATTTACAGTGCCCTACTAGGGAACTGCGTCAGAAACTTTGGCCAGGCTGTGAGGTATGCAGTGTGCACCATTTTACCTCCATTCATTGCTTTGGTGACCTTTTTAAAGGAGTCCACCTCAGATTGACTTAGCATGACCTATCCTTGATGAATCCCTGTGTTGATACTGATCAGTTCTGTGATAAGTCTTTCAGTGGTTTTGCAGATGAGGCTAGTCAGACTTGTTAGTCTGTAAATACTTGTTTGTTTAAGGTCCTCTGTTATGCAGGGGAATAAATGAACATGTATGGAGGCTGAAGTTGAACAGTGTTGTTGGGGCAGTGGTGATTAAATCATGCATCAGGCTATATAACATGCATCCAGGGTTATTGTCAGGTCCCATCAATGCAATAATGTTAGCTTTTGATAGCACTTTCAGGACTTGATCTTGTGTGATAGCCAGAAGCAAATTGGTTACAAGTATATCTCCAGAGATAGATAGACAGGGGAGAGGGGTAAAGTTTGAGCTGAATTTATTAGCCTGTAGGTTAGCTACATCTTCAGCCTTAGTGTGGGTAACATTGTTCATAATCAGCTCAGCGCATTGCTGCTATACGCTTTGGCTTGGGTGGCTATATTAGCTTCAAATTTGGCTTTGGAGGATTTTATTAAGCTACTGAGTTGTTTATTTCATTGACAAGAGCTGTCTCACTTTTGGTCAAAGTTCTCTTCCATTTATTGTAAAGCATGTTGATATTATCATTATACCAAGGGAGGTTGTTTCTGGGGTTTGCCCTGTGTTTTGTCCACTTTCAGGTATAGAATTCTTAACTATGAAATCCATATGTGGAAGTTTGTGCTTTTTTGTACAAACAATTTCCCCTGAAATTAGTGTCTGTCTGAAGTCTATTGTTTCTAGCATTTCTCAACTCTCTAAACGTGCTTTAAGGAGTGTGTATGATTGTGCAAATACTGTGTCTACTACAATTTTTAAGAAATGTCCCTGGGTATATAATCAAATGTTTACTCTGAGTAAACTCTGAAATCTTGAATTTAAGTTTAGATAAGAAAATTGTATTTGACCCATCTGTTATTCTCATGTCCTCTAACCTTTTGATGAGAGAAGAGAATGAATTCAGGGAGTTTCCAAGATTTTTTAGTCCCTCAACAAATCTTCCAGATCCTCTTTCACTGCTATGAAACAAAACAAGCAGCCCCTGCCTTCTCAAGCTAGATAGGGAAACAAGAAACAAGCATCCATTCCGAAAAAGGTACAGCCTCCAACGTCAGAATGACGAAAATCATTCTTTCCCCTACCCCCTTTCCTCCTGACCCTGTCTCACAAAATCTGCCCCAGGAATTGGTTTTATTCATTGCCCTTTGGCAACACATTGTTGCAGACTTTTGAGTGTTAAAAGTGATTTTGGAGAGGTATATTTGGCACTTGGATACTGTCACTCGTTCATCTCTAATACATAAAACAAGAAGGCTGGGGGTTTCGTTCTGATGCTTTAATACATACAAACACATCAGGATGAATAGCAGCATCATTACATATGAATGAACTAGTTAACAAACAGAGCTTACATCTCAACAGCGAACTACAAAATGGCAGTCAGGCTCACGTGCTCAGTATTTATACACTTGTGCAATCCCTTGGATAGCTTCTTAAAGGTATATGCACACATTTTGATCTACATCCTCCCTCTTAAAAAGATTGCCTTTTGAAAAAACAATATCAGAGTTAGGCATGCATTACTATATAGATTGGAAACAAAACACAATTTTCAAGTCCAAGTTGCTTCATGTCTGCTGCAGGGTTTAGATATTCAACCATATTTTGTAACATAACAGTTGGGATCAAATTTAGCAATAGGGACAGTCTCAGGTGCACAACTCGTATCAGGAACTTCTGGATTCATCATAGGGACAGCAACGTCCTCTGGAACTTCCTGTGGAATTGGAACACCGAACAACTCACTCTGAGATAAAGAGTCTTTCTCACAGGCTATCTGCTGCAGTATAGGCTCGGACACCGGTCTCAAATGCTTCTGATTCCACCTAAAAATCTCTCCTTCTGATTCTATAATGTACGATCTCAGCTCTGGACCAATATTCATCATGACACCAATCCAAACATAACATCTGGACGTTTGTATCCTTACCACTTCTCCCTTTCGTAATGGATTGAGCGGTTTACTGGTCTTATCGTCGTAGGACTTCTGGGTTTGGCACTTCTTCAACAGATTGGCTTTCACTGATCTGTTGTTCTTGACACATGGAACCAACAATTGAGTACTGATTGGCAATGTGGCTCTGGTATGTCTCGACAGAAGTCTCTGAGCAGGTGAACCAAGATGTTTATCACAAGGACATTTCTGAGATTCAAGAGATTCAGGAAAACATCAGTATTGTCTCGTTTTGACTTCTCTAGTAACTGCTTTGCACTTTGAACTGCGTGTTCTGCCAAACCATTTGACTGTGGGTACTCTAGACTACTTGTGACATGAGTCAAGTCCCATTCTTCAGCAAATCTTTTGAATTGTTGGCTTGTAAACTGCATGCCATTGTCAGAAATAACTTTGTGCAGGCTACTATGTACTGAAAAAATATGCTTCATCTTAGTAATGACTGTGCTGGATGTTAGGTTAAGAAGTAGGTCAATCTCAAGCCAATTGGGGTAAGAGTCTACTAACATCAAATAATGTTGACCATTCCACTCGAAGATATCGGTGGCTACTGTCAACCAAGGTAGTTCTGGAATTGGTCTTTCTGCTGATGTGGCTTAGTCCTATCACAGTGAACAAGATAAAAGTGCTGTCTCAATGTCTTGTGACATAGAAGGCCAAAATACTAGTTCTGTCATCCTTCTTTTGATAGATACGGTTCCTGGGTGACCACCATGCTAGATAGTAATATACTCTGGTTGCAAGGACTTTAGAACAATTCCTTTTGGACCTTTCATTATGATACCTTTTTCATACAAAATCTCATCTCCATATGGAAAATAAGATTGCACTTTTTGAAGTAAACTAGATTGCTTTGACAGCCATCCTTGATTGATAAAGTGGTTGTAAAAGCCTTTATAAAACTGGATCTGTGGTTGTGTGATCTCTCAGCTCATCAAGATGTGTGGAAGAAACATTTCTCTCTTTCATTACTTCAAAATCAAGGTTCTCATTCTCTTGCTGTTCTGTGGTGTCTCTGGTCAATTTGGATAATGTATCAGCAAGATAAAGAAGTTTGCCTTTCTTGTAGAAAAAATTGAAATTGTACTTTTGTAATCTCAGCATCATATGTTGCGGTCTGATTGGAGCTGAATGCATTGGCTTTCTCAAGATAGTGACTAATGGTTGGTGGTCTGTTTCAAACCAGATAGGTCTACCATAAGCATAATCATGGAACTTTGAACATGCAAACACAATTGCCAAAAGCTCTTTCTTGATCTGGGCATATTGCATCTCAGTTTGGGTAGGAGTTCTCGATCCATAGACAACAGGTCGATCCTCTTGTAGAATGATGGCACCAAGACCAAATTTTGAAGGATCGCAGGAAAGTGTAACTGGTTTGTGAACATCATAGTATCTGAGCTTTGGTGGACTTGCAATTCCCTGTTTCAGGACTTCAAATGCTCTTTGGTGTTGCTCTAACCAAGACCAGGATACATCTGTACATGTCAACTCTGAGTGATGCTGAAAGTTGGCTCAAGTCTGTAATGAACTTGCCTAGGTAGTTGACCATGCCAAGAAAACGTTGCAGGGCTTGAACATTGTGTGGAGCTGGCATCTCAAGAATGGCTGTTTGCTTTGAAGGGTCTAGTCATAAGCCTGTGCTCATAAATAAATGACCAGCATAGGTAACTTCATGTAGCTTGAATTTGCATTTATGTGGATTGAGCTTCAGATTCATTTGATGTGCCCTTTCTAGAACATTTCTGAGGTTTCTGTCATGTTCTGCTTCATCATGACCCCCTACTAATATGTCGTCTACTATGATAGCACAAGGATACCCAGAAAAAATTTGCTCCATTGCATTCTGAAAGACTTCACTTGCAGAATTTATCCCAAATGGCATTCTCAAAAATCTGTACCTGCCAAACGAAGTACTAAAAGTAGTTAGCAATGATGATTTTTTGTCAAGCTGAGTTTGCCAAAATGAAATCTTTGCATCTAAGACAGAAAAAACAATGGCATTTGGCATCAAGGCTGCGATGTCTTCGCCTTTGCACATTGGATGATGAGGTCTTTTTAGCACTTTGTTCAAATCTCGTGGGTCAATACATATTCTGATGTCATCTGAGCTTTTCCTATGAGCTACCACCATGGAAGATACCCATTCAGTTGGAGTTTCAACTGGACAAGTCACACCTTGTCACACCATTTTATCTAACTCAGCTTTGACTCTGTCCTGCATGGCTATTGGAACTTTACATGCTGGCCTGATAACTGTACCAACCTCTGCGTCGAACTTCATGGAGTACACAACTGGAAATTTCCTTGTTTGTCCTAGAAAAGATCACCATAGGTAGAAAAAATGTGCCGGGCAAAATTAGAGAAGTGGTCTTTTGAGCTAACTTGGTGGACTTGCTTATTAAATGAAAGCAGTCCCATTTTCAAACTGTCTTTGAGCCCTAATAATGACTGGATGTGCCTCTTGACCACATAAAATAACTAGTAGTAGCTTCTTCCAGCAAAGTAACATGAAAGCACTACTCAGCCTTCAGTTTGAATTTCTTCACCTCCATAAGCAACAAGTTTCACACACCTTGCCAAATCAAGTCTTATATTTACATACCCTGGAAAATGTTTCTGCGGACATAACATTGCACTTGGAACCTGTTTCAACTTTGAGCTCTGTGGGTTTGCCATTTATCCCAACAGTACAAAATACTTGATTCTTGGCCCTTAAATCTACTGCATTGACTGTTTCATGAAGCACTGACACACCATCAACATAAAGAGAGTATAATTACCATTGTCTAACTGATCAACTCATTTCTTAAAATGTTCCCTTTTAATGAAAGGATGTGGGTCTTTTGATTTACAAAACCTTTTGAAATTATTCCATTTATTACATTTGTGGCATTGTTGACCAAAACCTAAACATTTTTCCTTTTTAGATTCATGATTACCACCACAATTACGGCAGTTGACTATGAAACTTGGCTGGAGCCCATGCTTTCAGTTTGCTGACTCGCACTTATGCTTCACTGAGACTGTGCGAACTCTGGAATTTTCTGGAAAGTTTTGGGGTTTACCAGTGATTGCTGCAGGGATTACAGTTGCCATATGCTTGGGCCTGTTTTTTTTTTAATAATGTGCTGCATACTATCAACATGAGCTCTGTTACTAGAGCTGCTCTCATTTGTAAGCATATTTGTGTGCTTTTCTGTGAGCTCATATATCTAACAAATCTCAGTGGCCTTATTCAAAGTTAAATTACTGTCACAAAGCAAAATCTTTCTCACAGCATCATCCTTTATACCAAAGACAAGTCTGTCCTTTTATCAACTCATTCCTTAAATCACCAGATCTGCACGTTTTAGCTTTGTTTCTCAGGTCAGTTATATATGCTGCAAAAGTTTCACCAGGCTTTTGATCCCTTGTATAAAATAAGTGCCTTTCCATTGTAACATTTGTCTGGGGGTTGCACATTTCTCTAAATGTACGTTTTAAACACTCTGGGTCCTCCCTTGACTCACCCTGTACAACAATATGATGTTTTTTCCCCTCTCCTGTATAGATAGCAGGTGCATACACAAATGAGCATTTCCTTTCTATGGCTTCTGACCCACCTAAATGAAGCAGAATAAATGCCTCTGTACGGTTATCTTTATCAGAAACTGCAGTCTGTAAGAAAATTTCGTACTCTTGCTCAAACACTCTCCAATTCTCAGCAATATGACTGTTAGACACAAGTGCACTGGGTTTTTGAAATCCATCTGCCATGCTCACCAAGTATACACAAACACACTGAAAAATAAGCCCCCTGTAATTATGTACAAACTGTTCTGTGAGCTTGTAACAGTATTCAAATGCACAATAAACCCTTCAAAATACCGTACTTTGAGAAATATGCACTGTAATGTCTGTACTCTATGAAATATGCCTTGTAATGGCTGTACTTTATGAAATAGCTTTACTGTAACCATGCACAAACATGTAAACACTTTATACACTTCTGATAACTCGGATATCTTTGCTTAATACAAAAATACATATGCTTTGTGAAAATGTAGTAATTTCCCCTTATTTTATTCATTTTATGCAAATTGGACTTTATTTCAAACATTTTCTGTAGTAGTTGGAATATTTTTATCAATATCGTACATATTGGTTTATGGGAAAATTATTTAGAATTTTCTGTATGCCCTGTTTCATATTATGCGAAAAGAAATAGTGATGAGCAAGTTTTAATACCTGAAATTTGTTTTTGACCTGTTTTGTGAAGTTTACACATTTAGAATGATCCACTCCTGTATATTCCTTCAACATCTAATCAAGTGCCTCAAGTCATTTTAACCAAGCTTTTTCTGACCTCATGTCCTTTTAGATATGCAGCTTCTGGCACTGTGTCCTTTAGACATGCCACTTCTGACACCATGTTGCTCGTTCATCTATAATACATAAAACAGGAAGGCTGGGGGTTTCTTTCTGATGCTTTAATACATACAAGCACATCAGGATAAATAGCAGCATCATTACATACAAATGAACTAGTTAACAAGCAGAGTTTACATACATACATGCTTACATCTGCAAAATGGCAGTTAGGCTCTCACGTGCTTCTTAAACATATTGATCTACAGATACAAATACTTCCTTTCAGGGGAATTCCTCTCCACCTTCCAAACTAAACATAATCTTTTCTTCAGATTCTTCAGCAATTACTCTCCCTATAATTAATAGTTCCAAAGCTATTAAATCAAAAGGCTTTTATTCCAGTATGTTTCTGGTACCAAAGAAGGAGTTTGCTTGGAGACCAGTTCTAGATCTTTCCATTCTCATTCTGGGTGTGAAAGTTCCAAAATTCAAGCTGTTAACTCTTCAGAATCTGTTACTTCTCCTTCCCTAGGGATGCTTTATGGTAACATTAGATCTAAAGGATGCCTACCATCACATTTCCATAGCCAAAGGTTTCAAGGACTTTCTCAGATTTTCTGTGCCTGGGTCACATTATTAGTTCTCTGTATTACTGTTTGGGTTGTCTACAGCTCCAGAAGTGTCTACAAAGTGTCTTTGTCAAGTTATATCTCATTGCAGACTGAACAACGTTCATATATTTCCTTATTTAGATGATTTTCTCATGTTTACAGAGCATTTTCCTAGATGTCAAGTGTCATTGCAATTGTTTTTTTTCTCTTCTGACCAATATGGCATTCCAGATACATACTCAGTCATCCTCCATGACACCATCACACAGGATTATCTTTCTAGGATGTCTTATGAATACCCTGCAGCAAAAGGCATTTTTTACAGTGGAGAAGGTGGATTTTTATCTGGAAACATTCCTGAGCTTATCAAATCAGTCACTGACTTTAGCCAGAGAGTATCTAAGGATCCTGGAGTATATGTCATCTGTGATTTTTATGATTCTTCTTACCAAGTTACACATGAGAAAGAAGTGGTTTCTACCAAAAAAAAAAAACACATGGACCCAACAGTTACATCCTCTTGAATTCCATATGATGGAAACTACATATCTTAGAAAATTCATGTGTTTAACGTTTTTCCAGTACCTGCAAGCCAATCTGTAGCTATGGAGACCTCAGATTTTGCTTGGGGACCATTTCATTGTGGATAAAGGTGCACGGCCTGCATGAGTCCTCAAACAAACAAAGCACAATAATGTCATTGAGATGTTGGCTGAGATCCTTGACCTCTCTGTTGTCTGCAGGACCTCTACAGGTGATTTACAGACAGCAAATCAGTGATGTGGTACATCAACATGCTCAGGAGTATCAGGCCATGCCCTTTGTGCAGGCTGGCTGTGATGTCATGGGATGCAGCTATTCAGCACTCCTTATCCCTACAAGCATCTTACATTCCATCATGCAAAATAAAGTGGCATGCAAGCTGAGAAAGACCAGGACAGACCCTTAAACTGGAAAATGTATGAGGGGGAGTCTTACAGGAATCAATCCAGTTGTGGGGAACAACTCAAATAGATCTGTCTTCCTCCTTTCAAAACAGACAACTAAATAAATTGTACTCCAGGACTTCTTGCAAGCAGGCTTGGAAAAGGGATGAATTTTCATTCCCATGTACAGAAATATTCCTTTACACGTTTCTGCCCTTTCCACTGGTATCCATACTCATTTCTGAAGATTTAGAAAGACTTTCCAAAAATAATTGTGGTCACTCCCATTTTGTACAGGCAATTTTGGGTGTTCATCATATTGATCATTGCTGCATGTAGCCTAAGCTATGCAAGTTATATCCTAATAAGCATATAACAGCTGGCTAGCTTTCAAAGTTTCAGGGCACCTTCCAAACACCCAAACTGTTAGGCAGCTTGAGCTGTCTATAAATATAGATTTGTGCACCAAGCCATTGAGAACTTTTCTGCCATGAAAGAAAGTGCTCCTCTGTGGGCTTTTGAGGATTAACAGTTGGCTTGCACTGTTCCTTTGCTGGGATAAGTTTCCTTTGAAGAAAAAACTTACACTTTTAATACTTATTATTTGTTTACTTTCCTGTTTGGGCCGTGGTGGTGCAGCGGTTAGCATTGTCGCCTCACAGCAAGATTTTTCCCATTCGATTCTCGGCTGGAGCACCTTCTGTGTGACGTCTGCATGTCCTCCCCACGGTTGAGTGACATTAAAGATATGCAGGTAGGTACGAGCATGAATGGGTGTGCCTTCCTTGAAGGTTGGGCATCGGGCTGGCACCTCTGCACCATAAAAATCCACTGCTAGTCATTAGCGGACCGGAGTTCCGCTGTGGCGACCCCTAACCGGGAAAAGCCGAAAGCCTTTCTTGTTTGGGAAAGCTGTTTTTAATCTAGGAATTTGCATTTTAATGGACTGTTATGAGTCTTAACTGTATTTTTAAATGGGAGCACTCTTTTTTCCCTGTCCGTTAAAAAGTTATTAAAAGTATTTTAAAACCATTTTCTCTCTGGAAAAGTCATGTTTATTTTACTTTTTTTGGTCTAGCAAAGTGTATTAAAGTGATTTTTGCTCTGCTTTTTTGGGAAAAGTGACTTTCTTGGACTTTGAACTTTTACTAGCTTGATCTCCCCAGTAGAGAGAGGCACCATTTTCAGCTTGGCTGTGGTACAAACTACTGGTACCATGGTTGGTCTTTCTTCTCACCACAAAAGAGAAAAAATTAAACAAACAGTCTTTGTCACCACAGCAGACTAGCAATTTGCCTCAGCTACAGATGAGTGATTCTGCTGTGGCTAAAATTGATCCCTCAAACCACTCATCTTTTACCCCAGATCCCACTGGTGTAGCACATACAGGATCTGTGGTTTGGGAGTTAGCCATCTTCTCTGTGACTGTTGAGTCCCCTTAGTGGGCAAGGGATAGCCACTCTTGTTAGTTCTGGCAGAAGGGGCAGGGAAGTCTTCCCTGTTTAGTCAGGATGTTGTGTCTGTCCCTTGGAAGTTGCTGCTGCTATTAACAACCCTGTTGGACCCACTTTTCCTCTCAGGAGTAAACAGAAAACTAAATATGTATCTGCTCCTGTTCAAATTTCCCTGGACAGGAGTAGTTTTTAGGTCTAGTTCAATGTGTAATTCAGGCTATTTATCATTCTTGTAAGGGGGTTTCTGGTAAAAGAAAAAGGGATTCCTTTTGTTTCCTGAAGAGAGTCAAGATTCTAAATCTGGACAGGAGGATGAAGGGACAGATGCAGGGTTTTCTCCTCAGATTTCTGATTCAGATTTGGAGGAGAACACTGTATCTGATTATCCCTGTGAAGGATTCTCTTTCTCTGAGATTATTTCCAGTGTGTGCCAGTGTTTTCAGTGGCAAAACACTGACATTTCTCAAGTCCCTTAAAAAATACTATGAGCTGTTACAGATGGAATTTCCAGACCCTTCTCCCATCCCTCCTCTCTTTCTGCATTGGAGTGTGTGTGTGTGTGTGTGTGTGTGTGTGTGTGTGTGTGTGTGTGTGTGTGTGCGTGCGTGCGTGCGTGCGTGCGTGTGTGTGTGAGTGACTGCCTGCAATTTCCCTGATAGTTAGCCTTCTGCCCCTAAAGCTGGCAGATAGATTGTATAAGGTTTCTCAGTCTTTCAAGTATTTGTACACTCATCCTAAACCTGACCCAGCAGCTACTGCTTTAGTTTATCGTTTAGTTAATTCAATTCCTTCCCTTTCTGACGAGGATGGTAAAATACTTGGTAAGTAGGGGGAAAAGCATATGCATCTACAACTTTGATTTTCAGAATTTTGAATTGTCAGGCTCACATGTTAAAGTTTATTCTGACAAATTGTGAAAGCGTGAAGAATGTTTTGTCTGCAGTTTCTTCTTGAGGGGAAAAATCTTCTTGAATGGTTTTGTTTCTTCTGTTTCACAGGTCACAACTCATTGCTTAAAGTGTGTGTATATGACTCAGTTGCTACTTCTTCCTCAGCTATGACCATTGGTACTGTATTGAGAAGGTTTGCCTGACTGCTTTCTCAGAACCTCCCAGAAGATGTAACAAAAATGAAGCTTTAAATTCTCTTTTATAGGTTCATATTATCATAAGAAAATACTAGACAACCAATCTGCAGACCATTTCAAGCCTAGCCAAAAACTCTATTCAAAATTGCCCTCTGGCCTCATGGAGGGCAAGACAAGATAAACCTGCAGAGAATTTCAGGCTGCCCATCTGACTGTCTAGGTTTACCTTGAAGGTAACAAGGGTGGTACCCTGCTTGATAGGTAGTAGAATTTTGTTCCAGAGGTGAGGGGGTATTGACATTTGAATCTGTTATGCCAATGTGTCTTATTTATCTGCTGATGAAGGTTTAGTTCATTTAACTGAGTATTTGATAAACCATTAGTTCTGTAAAAGAATAGGGGATCAAATAGGGTTGGATCTTTCATGGCATGAAAGGTTAGACATAGATCTCCTCAGAGGAGTTTGTAAATGACTAAGTGGAGTGAAAGGGCTACCAGTCTCTGCTAATAACTACAATTTTTGACGCCACTGATTTTTTTTTTGTTATGAATCTCTGAGGTCTGTCAAGTTGTGTGATATATTTAGATAAATGCATGCCAAAAGATTCATTATATTCAGTAATGGGTCTGATAGGATATGAGTAAAGAGAATTAAGAATTATTTGGATCTAGTGGAGATGCCTTTAGAAATTAGGCCAGATTAAAGACTTTCTGAACTACTGTGGAGAAATGATGGTCAAATGATGAGGAATTATCAGCAGGGCTACCCAAAGCCCTCACAACCGTGTCTGATTGGAGTGGTGCATCTCCTGTACGGTAAGTGAAACTGTTTTATTTACCAAAATGAAGTATGCTACATTTTTTTACATTTGAATTGAGACCATTGTCCTTGCACCAATTGTCACTATGGTATAAGCCATGTTGGAGCAGTAACAATACTCAGTTTACAATCATTTAGTTAACCATAGGGCAGAAGGGCTGGCCTAAAGGTCTGAGAAATATATGCCAAATAGGAGAGGACCCAAAACTGAGCCCTGTGGTACACCACCGGTTAACTCTTTTGATTTCAGAAGTATCACTTGCTACTCTAACCACATGGGTTCTGTCAGAAAAACAGTTAGTTATCCACTGCACAGTTTAAGGACTTATACTTAGATTTACATGTCTTTCAGTGATGCTTGTATGGGGAATTGTGTCAAAGGCCTTGACCCGGTCTAGATATGCCTTATGCACTGCATTACTGCTATCCACTGCTTCAGTTACTTTTTCAAATAATTTAATGAGGTTAAATAGGCGGGACCTTCCTTTAATAAAGCCAGATTGATGAGGGTCCAGGGTTAGAGATTTTTCAATGTCCAGATTAATGAAGTCTGAGATAATGAGCTTCACAGCTTTACATGTGCAGCTAGTGAGACTAATGGGTTTGTATCTACCAGGGTCTGTGGTTGGGCCACCCTTATCTAATGGTATTACAATAGCTGTTTTCTATATTTCTAGAATGAAAACTGTGGATAGGTTTAGATTAAAGAGTTTAAGTAGGGGGTTCAGGAAGGCTATATTTGGCACTGATAATCAGACAACCTGGTATGTTATCAAGGCCCATGGATGAAGTAGTCTTAGTTTTTGAAATGGCTGACAGAACTTATTCAATAGTAATTAAAAGGTGTCACTGGGATTGTGGAACCTGAGGGATAGCTATAACTGTGGGTAGAGTAAAATTTGCATTAAATATGTTAGTTAGGATATTAGCTATTTCCATTGGGTCAGAGAGTATGGTGTTATTGAGAGCTAGCTCCGAACACTGTTGGGTGTTAGTTTTTAACTCCATGACATAGTTAAAAAAAGATTTGCCCTTGTTTTTGGTTTTAATGGCTGTTTCAAATTCATATTCAGCTTTGAGCTTCCAAATGGTTCCCTTAAGCTCTTTGTTAGCTTGCTTAAATGTGCTGTTAAGGTAGTTAGAATGAGGCCTCTTGTAAGCATTAAGCAGTTTCTTTCTCTTGTTATATAATTTATTTATGCAGGTATTCCAACACAGGGGGTTGTTTTTAAGCTTCTCATTATATTTAGTGTGGATAAGGGACTGCCTTATCAATACAGCTATTTAAATGGGAGTAGAAGTTAGAGGCATAGGTAGCAGCTTTAACAATAGGATCCTTCAGAGGAGGATTACAGCAGAATTTATTTAAGTTATCAAGTAACTTAAGGTTTGTTTTTGTGAAGTCCCTAAACCTAGAGCTGTTTACAGGGGAAGTACCACCAGTTTTAAAGGAAAAAGTCCCTAAATTATGGTCAGTTTTAGCCAGACATGATGATACATATTGAGCTGTGCAAGAAGTGTCCATATTTCTGAGGACCAGATCCAGGATACTGGGGCCCCTAGTAGGACTGTAGCTATTTGTGCAACAGAGTTAGCATTTATGTTGTCAAAGAAGTGCTGGCATTCTGATCATTGACGGTGTAAATTAGTCAGTTTATTGATGGATAATTAAATCCCCCCAGTAGAAAAGTTTTGGGTTTAATGGGAACATCAGCTAATGTGTTAAGATAGCTATCATGCTCCGAAAGGTACATAGAGGGTGTTCTGTAACTAGTTATGAAGTAGTAATTTATCTTGTTTTGGGTGATTTGGACTTCTAGGAGTTTGCATATGGTTTCCCAAGGAATCTTTCATGAGGTGATGATATCTTTGACAAATACTGATACTCTTCCACTGTTGCCAGTGGGTCTCAAGATATGATAGGCATTGTACCCAGGAATAAAAGGAGTGGTTTCATTGCTCTTCTCTGCAACTGCAAATGTATATATGTGTTTAAGTTGCAGGAAAGTCTCAACTTCGGGCAGTTTTTTAACTCTCCTGGCATTGAGGAGAGCCACATTAAAGTGTTCCAAATTAGGACTTTCTAGGTTGGAATGTCCACGACATGGATTCTGCCTAAAAAGGGCACTATGTGAATAACAAAGGCTTTAGCCAGAATGCAAATGCCATGGAAAGAGAGGTAAAGACCATCCCTGGAAAAGCAGGAAGACTTGTCAACCATCTCATCCCAAGCTGACACATACTTGAGTTCCCTAGAATGACACCAACATAGACAATTATCTTGTCTTTGACTCTTGGCATCATTTTGGGTGATGGCAAAGTGCCACTCAAGACCAGTGTCTTTCCTGCCACAGACGCATGCATAGCAAGATCGATCATATTCTGCTTGTCCATCTGAGTAAGAGTGTCTTAGGTCAATCACCCCCACATGGACCACTATCAAGTTATAATCATATTTGTCAAGATGGAGGGATCTAAGAGCCAGTGTTAAATCCTGGATCTTGGCTCCGGAAAGACAGCTGTCGCCCTATTCTTATCCAGCCTGGGGAGTGTGGTGTCTGCATGCCTTCCAATAGAATCATCTATTACTAAAACGTTACCATTTTTTGATCCAGTCTCAGTGGGCCAAGGGCTTGGCATCTGCAGCCCTGTGACTTTTAGAAGTATAAGTCTTAGGTGTGGGTGTGAAGGGTGAAGATGGGCGTGTTGCTGTGTATTGTAATGTCTTTAGTCGGGGAAGCTTAGGCAGTGTTCTGTTAACAACCTTAGCATAAGCTGGTTTAGTGGAAGTGCTCTGTGCTGTATTTATATGTGTGTTGTGCTTACTGCATTTGTTCTGGGGTGAGAAGGTAGCCCCAAGTTAGGAAAATGCACCTCTCACATATAGAATTACAGTGAGGTAGCAATAAAATGTTTTTGGTAAGCATGAGGCTGTTACTGCACTGCCTTAAATACCTAATGCTATCAGGCTGGCTACAAAAGAGAACAGTTGGCTGAGATTCTATACTGTCCAGTATAGATGAAGGGGTATAGGGTAGGTTAAGATGATGATAAATGAATGGGCTAGGAAAAAATGTGATAAACTAGGGAATGGCTAAATGATAAAAGAATGAAATATGACTACTGTAGTGGTCACAATGTTCAAAAACGAAATAGAGTCGAAAAGAAATCAGTGACAGTGCACTTGTTTTGTGGCAGAGCAGTGGTGGGCTCTATAGAGTTTGTTAATGGCAAATTTTGCAGTTTTGTGGCTTTTTTGTTCTAGTTTTATTTTTAGTGTACTCTGATGATTAGTGAGGATTGATATCTCATATATGAGTAACAGAAAGAGGTAGGTAGTAGCCATGGTTGCTTTTGTGATGTTAGTAAGAGATTTTTTTTCTTGGTATAACATTCCTAGTTTCTGGTGAGTTTTTTAATTGTGTGTTGAATGTGGAGATCAGATTTAAGGTTGTCTTCTATTAACATCACTAATAGTTTAGTGCAAGGAACTACTTCTGTTAGTGTATTATCAAAGGATATAATTTTAAAGTTAGTTTTGTCAGGTTGTGGGATTTAGGAAAGAAAAGGAGTAACTTCGTTTTTTTTTTTTTTTTTTTGGAGGAACAGTAGCTAGTTTTCAATGGAGGTAAAACTTTCTTTTGTGATTTGTTGAGCTAGTTTTCAATGGAGGTAAAACTTTCTTTTGTGATTTGTTGAGCTAGTTTTCAATGGAGGTAAAACTTTCTTTTGTGATTTGTTGAAGATGGCTTAGTCTGACTGGAGCAAATAAGGGTCAAATCGTCTACATGTTGTATTAAGGAGGCTTGCAGTGAGAAGGAATATAAGTTGTTAATAAAAACATTAAAGAGGAGAGGGCCAAGAATAGAGCCTTGGGGTACCCCAACAGTAACAGGCAAAAATGGAGAGAGAAAGACAGTCATGCCATCTTACAGTTTAGATGTCTTTTGGATAAGTGGCTACTGAAATATTGAAGAGTAGTCTGGAACAGGCCTAGAGGAGATTATTAAGTTTGATAGAATCAAAGGCTTGCAACAAGTCAAAGAATGAAGAGGAAACAAGTTTATCATTGTCTCTGGTTTGGTTAATTGTGTTTGTGAAGATTAGTAGGGCAGAGGTTTTGCTGTAGCCAGAATGAAAGCCGTGTTGTGTGGGAATAAGGAGTTGCTCTTGGAAGTATTAGTGGAATAACTGCTTGTTCATGGGTTTGCCAATATTACCCAATTCTGCCCGATATATGGTCCCTAGGGGCAAGATGATGGCACAGGTTTGTGCCTATGCCTCGAGTATTTTACAGGTTGTCCCTTTCCGTAATGGACATAGGCACTACCCCTGGTGTGACTTTGCATTTCCCCATCCATTGATCTAAACTGTGTTTAAAGAGGGCCAAGGAAGGGCTGTGCTTAATGTGAATAGGAAGCCTATTCCAAAGAAGAGGTAATCTCTGAAACACATATCTGTCTCTCCAACATGTTTTCTTTGATTCACAGTACAGGTTTAGATCCCTAGATCAGATGACCCTCATGTTGTTTGTCTTGCGGATGTGTAACAGCTCCATCATAGATTAATTTGTGAGTGTCTTGTAGGTTAGGCATAAGTCACCCCTTAATAGTTGGTAGGAGACAGGGTATAGGGATAGAGATTTTAGTCCATCAGCATAGGAAATGTTATTTACATCCTGTATTTTCTTAGTGAGGAAGCTATGAGGTCGCTGCAGCTGTTGTAAGTGTCTAGTCAAGTAAATGCCAAATGGTGTATTGTACTCTATTTTTGATCAAATGAGGGTTGAGTACAGTGAATCTATAACTTCACTGGATCTGGATACCATACCTTTACTTATAAGCTGTGCCATAAAGAAGGGCTTCCTCAACACTGTAGACACATAGCAATCAAATTTCAGGATACTGTCTTTTGTGTACCTAGATCTTTCATCTCTGAGTCTACTCTTAGGGATGTGCTATTAATGCTGTAATTTGCAGGGGCATTTGACTTCCCAAAGGGTATAACAATGCATTTTTTTCGCATGTAGTTTTAGCCATGGCTCTAGCACCAGTCATTTATCTGATTTAGACCGTCTTGAAGGATCCTACATTTTTGGGGGATTCAGTGATTGCCCCCAACTTGCAGTCATTGGCAGACTTTGTCATCCAGATTCCTTCCATATTAGCCTTGACTTCAGAGAAATATATTCCAAACAGAAGTGGTCCTTGCACTGAGCCTTGTGGTACACGACTAGTAACGGGTTTCTTGCTGGATCTGGATTCACTCACTTTAACAACATGTGTTCTGTCCATGAGACAGTTGGCTATCTGTCTGCTGATGTAGGGATTTACATCCAGTTTTGTGGGTTTACTTATAAAAATGTAGTTAGGATTTGTGTCAAATGCCTTTTCCAGGTCAAGGTAGGTAGTAGGCACTGTTTTATCTTCATCCATGGCTCTAGTGACTTTCTCAAAGATGTCCACCAGATTTAGTAGGCATGACTTGCCCTTGATAAAGCCAAATTGGATTTGGTTCAGTGTTTGGTTGTTTCTTGTATCATTATTTATCAGTTCCTTGATTATTCTTTCCATAGTAGCTTTACATATAAAACTAGTCAAACTTATGGGTCTGTAATTTCCCTGGTCAGTTGATGGTCACCCTATGTGCAGAGAGATGACTGTTGCTATTTTCCACTCTACTGAGACAAAGCCAGTCCAGAGACCACAGTTAAATAGAGATCTTAATGTGCCAGAAAGGGCCTGATTTATGCTGTTTAAGAGGCAACTTGGTAAATCACTAGGACCCATCAAAGCGGTGTTTTTAGCTGTGTAGAGCACATTGGCAACCTGTTCTTTGGTAATAATCGGTAGGTGAGTGGTGAACGGTATTTCTTGTAAGATAACTGGGGGTGATGGGGAGGTGAAATTTGAGTTGAATTTATCGGCCAGCAAATATAGTCTGACAGAGTATAGGTGATGCCCATCTACAACCAATTCCACACATTGCTGTGTGTTACCCTTAAAATTGCAGACATAACTGAAAAATGCCTTATGATTATCCTTAGCTGAGGCTTTGGAGGCTACATTTTTCCAGAATTTTAGACAGTGGGGACAGTATAGCTATAGGTCTAGTAATATCTTCTTATTGTGCTTTGTTAAATTGTGTGTGTCTTAAGTCCCTTAACTTAGGGTTACTTTCTTCACCAGTTTGTCTTGAGATGAAAGTTATGGCTTCTTCTGTCAAAAACGCAAACACAGCACCTTCTTCTGTGTCTTCAGTAGTTCCAGAAAAAATCTCCTTCTGATTTAACTTTTCAGTTATCTGAACAAGCCCCTTTAGAGTTCCCCTTTCATTAACATTCTGTTCCCCTTGCACAGATGTGGACTTAAAACTCTTATCATTTAGTGCTTTTACTATCATTTCTTTTCAGTGATGGACCTCACTTGAATTCCCTTCTTCTGTGTTTGTGAATTCCCTCCTTCTGTGTTGGTCTTCTGTGTTTCTTTGCTGTCACTTTTTTACTTTCACTTCTTTTAAGTCTCTGTGCAGCCGTCTGCTTTGTTCTGCTTCTTTTTTTTTTTGTACTTCAGAGTTTTCTCAGTTTACCTTGAGTTCTTCTGCTAACATCTGTTACAGTATTTGGTTTCTCTTGCTTCCATCATATTGGGGCAAGTTTCTGATAAAGCACAAGGTCTTTTTTTTACCAGCTAAACCCAGCTGGATTGTAACTCCTACTTCTACCTTCTATTGGATTTCACAGATATGCCCCTTTAGTCTTATTACCTTCCAAAGGGGGAACAACTTCATTGTGGCAACCATATCTGTGAAATCAAATAGAAGGTAGCATCTGCCCCTGTGATAACCCAGACTAACCACCATACCCTTTTATAGACTCCCTTGATTCCTAGCCTCTTATGAACATTATCTTTTGTTTACTTGCCGATAATAGTGTGCTTGACCATTCTGAGGATTATTCCTCATGTAAATATGTATATACAATTGAATGACTAACCACTTTCATATAAGACCAGAACTCTTGTGAGACTGAACATTATAATTGTATCATTGTACTTTGCTTTTGAATACTCTATCCACTTAAAACTAGTGTTTTTCTTTTGATATTTTTGTGCGACTTTAGAATCTATAGTATCTTAGATATTATTTGCATTATTAATTCAAACTACTGTTGCATCTAGGTTTATTTACATCAGGTTTTCCCTTATTAAAATACAGAATATAAAATCCTAGATATGTAATATGTTATAAAGCTTTGTAATGTACCAATTTCTATGGTAAATATTGTCTTGGCCTATTTTTTGTTGTTTGTGGAGCTTTTCTCCCCTGGCCTCTGCTGAAAATGGACATATATCCAGCTGGACTAGCCCGGTCAACAAATGTAAAATAAATAAAATAAATAAAAATAAAATATTTGAACTCCCTTCTGCTGGTTTTGATTGTGGACCTATAGGAGAATGTCACTGTCTTGCTCTGCCCCTGCATTCTTATACTGAGTTGGCATGTCAAGCTGATGCTTTACCTTTTTCGTGCTACATGTATCTGCTTGCCATGCTATACCTTATGGGTTCTCCCTTTTCCTACATTTTCCACAGTGCCTTAAAATGACAAAAATATTTTCTCAACTGCAGCTACAAGAGGCAAATGTTTTCATAGAAGTAGTTCAATTTCTGAATATGTGGGAGGATGTTCCTCTCTGTCATCATGAATGCATACTACCTCAATTTTTTTGTTTATTACTGATCTTTTAAATTACATATCTACCAGTGGATCCTTAACAAAGGTACTCATGTTTCCAGAATCTAGCAGGAGTTGAACGTTTGTCCCTTCCAGAAATCCAATGCCATTCACTCACTTGGTTGTAATTCAGTGACATAATGCTGGCCTAATTAGTTTAACTTTAGTCTTACTACCTTCCAAAGGGGGAACAACTTCATTGTGGCAAACATATCTGTTTTCACATTTCAACTACTCAAAATTTTCTTTTTAGTATTAATGGAACAGAATTTGGTAGTGTGACATTTTCCTCCACATATGGAACAAGTTTACCGATTAGTAGGTATTTTTTGTGTCACAGAAGATTGCATATTTCTTATTGCAACTTTAGACTTAGAAACAGATAACTCAGTGCTGAAGAGTGTGCCATTAAAATGCAAGTATTTTGCCAAAAATTACTAATTTGTCAGTTATCCAGATCACTTTGTAATACCCACTTTCTCAAAGTAGTATGTAACATTATTTTAAATACGTCTATATGTAGCATTTCTAACATTTTCCTTTTACTATTAAGTTCCAGTTGTCAGTTTCAAAATAAGTTTTAAATCCTGCATCTGAGTTCTTGCCAGTTTGTCAACATTAAAAGTGCAGTTTTATCTTCCGAAAAAGCTTTATGGTTGTCCATCTTAAGACTGTTAAAATGATAAATTACAGTTGTATGCCCTGTTTGGCCTTCCCTTCAGTTTCATCAAATACAGAAAAAAAAAAATTAACCTCAATTTATCTCTAGCCACATCCACAGTGAGACTTGACTGAACTGCCAAACTCCATGAGTCTTTTGGTCAAAACCCTTGTTGTGGTCCATGGCGCACCTCCAAATGAGGAACCAACTGCCTGATTTGCCTTGAAAGACAACCTTATATTACAAAACAGGCAAATGACTTCCCATTAACTGACTAATACTGTTGAATGCCTCACTCAAATGCTGCTATAATTTTACCAACACAAGTCCCTTTACATAATTTTAATGATGACACATTCTACCTTTCTGCACAAAAGATGGTAAAATTGTGGGTGTTTATATGTATACATTTATAAATACATATATCTGACAAAAGCCCTTTTGAACGATATATATATATATATATATATATATATATATATATATATATATATATATATATATATATATCGTCTGACAAAAGCTCTTTTGAATGATATACATCTCCAAGATAGAAAGTGCACAATATAAATCCAAGAACTGAAGTGCACAAACTATGCTAAATGGTGCAGTGGAACCACTATATAACAACACCAAAACTTCAGCACCACAATAGTCCAAAAATGTGTTTGATGATAAATAAGTTCTCCTGCCTCACAGCAAACCCTGGGTTACACCGTCTGATTTTGATTCTCTGCTAACTTACTCCTTCTCATTTGAATAAATCCTATGGGCCTCCACTGCAGGAGATTTAAGGTATTACACAATGAAGTCTCTAGCTTGGCTGGGTCTTTCTTGCAGTTTTTTACTGAATGGTTTATTTGTGTGATCTTTTTATCCTTTGGTAAACATCCTTGTTTTAACCATAGGATGTTGTCTTTAGAAAAAATAAGTGCCAGAAAATATCATTGGCAAGTACTGATGAATGCTACAGCATTCCTAGGGTTAAATGATCATTTCGGTTTTAAGGTGCTGCTTAAAAAGAGGAATTTAAAACAATAGAATTTGACAGGTTGACTTCATGAAGGGTGTTTTTTATATAATTGTATAAAGATAAATTTGATAATTTTTAAATTTGTCTGATGAAGTCTTCCTGGAGATGAAAGCGCTTATGTTGGATTGTTTTTATTAAAAAGTGTGTGTCTGATTGACTAGCTTCTTACATTTTTTTTCTTTTACTTTTTATTTTGCATTTAAGTGGAGCTTTTAGTATTTGAATCTTATTAGTGGAAATGAGTTTCAGTTCAGTTGGAAGGAATTTGAATTCTAAGTTCATACCTGTTTAAAAACTCCTGATTGGATAGTCATCTCAAATAGTGTTAAAAATGTAGAAGTGTTTAAGCTTTTCAGCAAGGTAAAAAAAGATCTTACCAAGTTGAAACATATTCAGTGGGATAATATATATTCTTCCCGGAAATTATTTCTGCTTGAAAGATACATAGAGGTCTCACAATTACTAAAAAGCCCACCAGCTGGCTTACCAATTTCAAATTTTACATGGACTAGGAAAATATCGACAAAGAGACAGGTTTTCATTACATGAGAACTTTCATGCATTAGAATGATGATTGAATGGATGTATTAAATCAGATTATAGACAGACTTCTTTTTAAATTAAAACGTTTAGCTCTACTTTGTGAGTATGTCATAGACTGCAGGAAATGTTCTCTAAAACTAAAAGAGAAGAGCACAAATGGAAATAGTTATGAAAGACTTAAGTATTCCAAGATTAGAGGTAGATGAGGTTCGGCAATTAACAGTTAAGATAGTAGGAGATAAGATAAAAATGGTGACACAAAATCAATCTGGTGGAAAGTCTTCAGGAATAGATGATATTCTTGGGGAAGTTTGGAAGCTAAGAGGGAAGAAAGTGCTAAAGATCTGGAAGGTTTTGTTTAACAGTATTCTAAAAGGAGGGGAGGCATCAGCATCCTGGAAGAAAATGGTTGTGGCTATAATACCTTAAGAATTTAAAGACCTGTCAGACTCAGCTTCATATAGGCCTGTTTTAATTTTAAAACATAATTATAAAGTGTTTATGTCTATAATAGTGAAAAGAATGGCAAAGGTGTTGCCAAAATTGATAGATATGGATCACTGTGGTTTTGTGTTGAGAAGACAAACATTTGACGATGTTAATAGGACAATGAAGATCCAGAGGGAAACAGAGTATAAAAAATACTGCTGTTGTTGGTGGGTTTTGATGCAGAGAAAGCATTCAGCAGTGTAAGCTGGGATTTTATGAGAAGGGCAATGTTAGCATTTGCATTCCCTGATAAAATAATAAAGTTAATTAGCGGGATATAAGAATGACTGGAGGCAAAAAATTAAAGTGGGATGAATATTTTCCTGACAAGTTGCATCTGAACAGAGGAACCAGATAAGGGTGTCCTCTTTCCCCATTTTATTTGCTTTATATTTAGGGCCATTAACAAAGATAATAAGGTTTTAGAAATTCAAGGATATAATTGGTAATGGTAATCAAGAAAAGTTGGCTTTATTTGCAGACAATATTATTTTGTACCTAATAAAACCAGGAAAGGACGTCTCACTGTGGTGGAACATCTCAAGACAGTTTCATATCTTTTCAGGATTTAAAATTAATAAAGATAAAACAAAGGCTATAGCTGTAAACTATGTACTCACACATGAACTGGTCCAGCAATACCCATATTTATGAGGTCACAATGAAATGACGTATTTAGGAATATGGATTCAAAATAATTATGTTATAGTAGCTAAGGATATGTGGGAAAAGACTAAAAAGATAATACAAAAACTGAGAAACTGCAAGATGCTGTTTATGGATGTGGGCAGCCTTATTAAATTTAATTTTGGTGGCCACCAAAAAAAAACACTTACTAGAAAGTGGAAATCAAAGTCTATGCCAAATGTATTTGAAGTATTGTTTATTGTAACAGAAATAGAAAAACTGGAGGTGGGATCTTTAGAAAAGGGTAGGAGCAAATTATATTGAAAAATGAATAGAAATTTTGGGAACAATATATGCAGAATAATGTTTTGGAGGAGGAAAGAGGTTTAAGGGAATTGATCAGTGTATGTAATGTTGAACTGATGATAAATATAGAAAAGAATATATGTGATGTATAATGTTTGAAACTGGGAATAAGTTGCTGTAATTTGTTTTCCTTTATATAAACATATGCCTATGTTTTAAGTGATAATTCAGTTGTTGTTTTCTTTTGGCTTTTTCCCGGTAAGGGGTCACCACAGCAGAACTCCAGTCCGCTAATGATTGGCAGTAGATTTTTACGAAACGCCGAGGTGCCAGCTCAATGCCCAACCTTCAACGAAGGCACTCCCATTTACGCATGCATGTCTTTCGAATGCTAGCCAACCACGGGGAGGACATACAGTCTCCACACAGAAGGCACTCCCAAGCCACGCCGAGAACTGAATGGGAGAACCTCTTGCTGTGAGGTAACAATGCACCAACTGTACCATAAGTGATAATTCAGTAAAGGTGTTAAAAATTGAACCAATAAAAAGAAGAAACTATTAAGGCAAAAGAAATATAACACGTTTTAGAGATTTTAGAGACTATGAGGGATATAAGAAGGTTTTGTATCTGAAGCAAATGATGGAACATCCAACACATCAATGGCAAGTCATGAGAAAGCTAATGCCACAGACAAACTTACAGTTCATATTTTTTTTAGAATTGAGACCAGAAGATATTTAGGAAAAGTTGTCATGATAAAACAGCAGTCCATTCAGGAGAGGACATGAGGGCACAACTGGAAGCTGATCTTGCAATATTCCAGAAAGAAACAATGAAACGATCAGTTTGTTCATCAAAACAGACCATACTGTTGGAGAAGTAAGCAGCAGAACAATCAAGTTCCACAAAGCAATCCCTAGTTAAACAATAGTCATTAAAATCCTTTGAGTTGGGAACATCAGGAATGGCAGTATCAGCAGAAAGCTCTACAGCAGGGAAACAATCCACAGCAATTCAAGGAAATGTACCCTTTTTTCTGTCAAACAATTAAACAAGCAGAGATGTACAATCCCATTAACAGCAAACCCTAAATATTTTGGATCCCAGTGAAGTAGGTACATTCAAGGTGTTTAATTTGTCCTGTAATGTTTGTACTGAAGATCAGAACAGAGTTATCCAAAAAAAGGATTGAGGGTTGTGTCATCAAGGAAAATATCATATAAATACAGATTATTCAATTTTCTGAAAGTGATCAACTCATAGTTAATTAATGCATTAATGAAAAATAATTAAGATTTTCTTTTAAAAAACATTAAATAAATACATAAGTACATACATTTATTAAAGCATACTTAAAATGTAGTTTTTCTTTTCAAAATAAAATAAGTGACGTAAGGAAATGTAATTAATTTGGAACTTGTTATATATAAAAATGCTGGGGATTTTGTTTTGTAATTTATTCTGAGGAAGTCTACAAAAGACAAACGCACTCAATAATTTCCTACTTCTTATTGCTTTGTGTGGTTACTGAGAAAATGGAAGTCATTTCCAAAGTGTTTTTACTGGTTTCAAATCTATTTTCACACTTCGGCTTGCTACATTTTGCGGTTTTAGCCTGAATGTATCAAAGGAAGACTATGGCTTCCCTGAACTCTGAACGCAATCTTGACAATAATCCTCAATCTCCTCACAGTGAACAATGGCTTTTGGGTTAACTAACAAAATCAATTCACCTTTTTAACCCAAATTCCTGATGTGAATTGGACATCGGATGTTGGCAGTGTTGATTTATCAATGGATGTGGATTCTTCCATCCCCTGTTTTCAGACACCCCACAGTACCACCCAAGGAGAGTTTGTGTTTCATCCCAATGAGTATCGGGTTCAATTTCAACTCATTCTTTGGAAATGTGTTGTTTAATGTGCAAGAACTAACTGGCACTACCCATGGAGTGGTGAAGGATAAACAAAGTTCTTTTCCCACTTATCCAACCACCTCTACACAATCTCTGCTGGGGGAAGTTTGAATTTCCATAAGGCTACCATGTGACCATGAATACAGAACGGTAGTGAGCATATCTACTCTAAATATTATCAAATAGATATGCATACCTGGCTCAACCAAATTCACATTACAAATACATTTTATGAAGTAATGGACTCTTATAGAGGTATGGTTCAAAAATTAAAAAGTAAAGTCATTAAATGTAGGACTATAATTCTTGACTATGTTTTTTAAAGGAGTGTGTCAATCTAAAACAAGTCCCTAAAGGACTGAAAATATGTAAATTCCCTAACAGGGTTGAGGCGGTTTCATTTTTTCACAAAGAATTGTTAGGTATTTTCATGTGTGTGGATTAGAAATTGTAAAAGCTATCATTAGGCATAGAGACTAATGGCACCTTTCCAAGAAGAAATTTTAAAGCTGAACTCATCCATTTAGAATGACCTAATGTTTACTATAGAAGAGCATAAAAACACTTTTATTTATGGAAAGATATGGATGACCATTTAGAATGATCTAAGAAACACAAAATGAGTAAGTTAGAGCTAGGAAAGATTATACACAAGGCAAAGCCTATGTTTTACCTAAATACAGGACATACATTAAGTATAATGATGTTGAGCAAATCATGAAAATACACCTGTTAATAATCCAGGTTCCAAGGTGACTAACAAGTTATGACCTTTATGACCCTTTAGAGTTCCCCCTATTAAGGCAGTCGGTTGAATAACAAACAAAAGGATGGGTCAAGAAATGGGTTACAGCAGACAAGATATGAGACCAAACTGAGGAAAGGGTCAAAAAAGACAGACAAGAAATTAATTGTAGAAAAGAATTTACCAGTTAAATGTATTAGCCCAGAACTAATAAAAATAAATAATGGTGTGAGCTGCTATAAAGTTTTTAGTGTACAGTGGATATAAGAAGTGTACACACCCCTGTTAAAATGCCACGTTTTTGTGATATAAAAAAGTGAGACCACAATAAATCATTTCAAAACTTTTCCCACCTTTAATGTGACCTATAACCTGTACAATTCAACTGAAAAACAAACAAATCTGTTAGGGGAAAAAATATATAAAAAAAAAGAAACGTACATAAGCTGGTTGCATAAGTGTACACACCTTTAAACTGATACTTTGTTGAAACACCTTTTGATTTAATTACAGCATTCAGTCTTCTTGGGTACACACCTGCCATCAATTAAAAAGACTCTGATTAACCCCAAATAAAGTTCAGCTGTCCTATTAGAAGTTTCCTGACATTTATTCACTTGCCTGCCTCAGCAAAAGCCATGGTTCGCAGAGAGCTTATAAAGCATCAAAGGGATCTTATTCTTGAAGGAGAAGGGTACAAAAAAATTTTCACATCATTAGATATACCATGGAACACAGTGAAAATAGTCATTAAAAAATGGAGAAAATATGGGACAACAGTGATGTTGCAAAGAACTGGACATCCCGCCAAAATTGATGAAAAGACAAGACAAAAACTGGTCAGGGAGGCTGCCAAGAGACTTACAGCAATACTGAATAAGCTGCAGGAATTTCTGGCAAGTACTGGTTGTGTAGTACATGTGACAACAATCTCCCATATTCTCCATATGTCTGGAATATGGAGTAGGGTTGCAAGATGGAAGCCTTTTCTTATACAGAAAAACAGCCAGGCCCAGGTAAAATTTGCAAAATAATACGTCAAGTCTCCCAAAAGCATGTGGGACAATGTGTTATGGTCTGATGAGACCAAGGTTGAACTTTTTGGCCACAATTCCAAAAGGTACATTTGGTACAAAAACAGCACTTCTCATCACCAAAAGAACACCATCCCCACGGTGAAGCATGGTAGTGGCAGTATCATGCTTTGGGGTTGCTTTTCTTCAGCTGGATCTGGGGCTTTAGTCAAGGTGGAGGGAATTACAAACAATTCCAAATGCTAGTCACTTTTTGCCCAAAACTTTCAGGCATCTGCTAGAAAGCTGAAGATGAAGAGGAATTTCACCTTTCAAAGCGACAATGACCCCAAGGATACATCCAAATCAACAAAATAATGACTTCACCAGAAGAAAATTAAAGTTTTGGAATGGCCCAGCCAGATCCCAGTCCTAAATCCAATAGAAAGTCTGTGGGGTGACCTGAAGAGGACTGTGCACAAGAGATCCCCTCGCAATCTGACAAATTTAGAGCAGTTTTGCAAGGAAGAGGTGGCAAATATTGCCAAGTCAAGATGTACCATGCTGATAGACTCCTACCCAAGAAGACTGAATGCTGTAATTAAATTAAAAGGTGCATCAACAAAGTATTAGTTTAAGGGTGTGCACACTTGTACAACCAGCTTATTGTACTTTTTTATTTTATATATTTTTTCTTTTTACAGATTTGTTTGTTTTTCAATTGAATTGTACAGGTTATAGGTCACATTAAAGGTGGGAAAAGTTTTGAAATTATTTATTGTGGTCTCATTTTTTTATATCACAAAAACCTGGCATTTTAACAGGGGGGTGTACACGTTTTATATCTACTGTATATAATTACAATGCTTTAGAGCTAACATCTGCCCATTTTTGTCTCTTTAGAGCTAACATCTGCTCATTTTTGTCTTTTTATAAAAGGGTTCATGTTTATATTTACTGGTCAAACTGATGTTATACAAATACTTATAGACATTAAACTTTTTTTAAGGAAGATTGTTGGCAATTTTATATGGGAGGTAAGGGCCAGTTGATTGTAACTTATTTAAGAAAAAAGTATATACAATCCCCAACTTCATATGAATTTTGAAGCCTTGGTTGAAAATGATATTAGTAAGTTCTTGTATAATCAGAAAAGGTGGACAATGTAATCTTGACCTGGAAGAGAAAACAATTTTGAACAAATTAAATTCAAGCAAACATATAAGAGTCGGGATACCAGATAATGGTGGTGGGGTGTTTATAATGGATTTTTGAGACTATGTGGTTGAAATATTGGGCTGACTTAATTGTGATTCTGGGTACACACAAGTTATAAGAAATTGAATGTATATGGCTTATAGGAAAATAGATCCGGTTATAAAGGATAACTTTTCACAAGGTACTATCGACAATAACCTATGTGAATTTCTTACCAATCCTAAACCTAGAATTCCTTCCATATCTGGGATACCTAAGATACATAAAAACTTCGACAATCCACCACTTAGGCTCATTATAGCAGCAGGAGGATCAAAAACTTATCCACTTGCAGTTTATATGGATAGAAAATTGAAGCCCTTTTTGAAATCCCAGGTAGATTCATGGGATTTTTTTCTCCAAATTTTTTGTAAGCACTTTCATACCACAAAAACTGCGCTTCTTCAGACCATGTAACAAACAAAAAAAAATACTACAGTGAAATACTATCTAATGCAATTGTTAAAAACTTTAAAAATATACCACATGACTGCTAAACATCCTATCACTAAAATGCAGAGTAGTACTTAGCGGATAATCAGATACAAGGTATCTCTTCATTCACTTAAAAAGATTACGGGACTTTAACAATGGATGTTAAGTTGTCAATCTCGCCTTCATTCTTGCTGGATGGGTTCGGAGCCGATCCTCGGCTCCAACTCGGCACTTGCTTTAGCTTGAGAACTCCTTTTACCAGCTCGAGGCAACCCTATATCCCATGATGCAAGGCGGAACTACCTCAGATCTCGTTTGCCGCTTAGCGAAAGAGGTCTCCTTTGCCAGCTGAGGTAAGTTGTTTTTTGTCAAAAACAAGCTTAGTTAGGGATTTATTTCCCCTTTTTTCCCCTTTCATAGTGTGTAGTGTGTCTACAACCCACCCTATTCCCTTATAGTAAAAAAAAAAAAAAAAAAAAGTTTTAAATTCTGTTATAATTCTAAAACAGTTAAGTTAGGCCTAGACCCCATTGGTTAATCCCTTCCTGTGTGTCTGTGTGTTTGGGGATTAATTGTGTGTTTGTTGGGGTGTGTGTGACTTTCTTCCTTAGAACTATGTCAAAGGAAGGCAAGGTCTCAGGCTTCAAGAAGTGTGACTCGTGCTGTCAGAAAATGTCTCTGACAGACGGTCACACTTCTTGTGTTTACTGCCTGGGGCCTTTGCACCTGCAGGACTCCTGTGCTTTGTGTCACTCTTTTAGCCAGAGAGTCCTGCAGGAACGGAGGAATAAGTTGATCCTCCATGGCTTACTTAAGCCAGAAGGTTCTCCCTCTAAAACAGGGTCTAGTAAACCTTCTAAGCCACCGAAGGTTCAGGCTACAGTATCCAAGCCTCCTCCGGTGGCTCCGGCTCCGTCGGAGCCGAGATCGGCTCCGGCTGGAACCGATCTATCTGCTTTCAAGGTAGTGGGTTCGGCACCGATTGGTTCCGACACCCAGTCTACTGTGGCCTTGTCGGCTCCGGCTGGAGCTGACACCTTATCCAGCATCGGAGCCGAGAAACCTTCGGCTCCATCTGGAATTCAGGGGACTTCGGCTCCGATGACTTCGTCCCGAAAGAGATCTCGGTCCCCTTCATTGCAGAGTATCCACTCGGCTCCGGGGTCTCCTCTTTTGTCGGAGCGGAGCCATCGGAGCCGATCTTCGAGATCTTCCAGGCTGTCTGACCACGACTTAGAGAGGGTGGTAAGCAGGCTGTTGAAGTTGCAGGCACTGGCCCAAATGCTCCATAGCCCGTCTCAGCAGACTTCGGCTATTGTTTCACCCCTTGAACTTCCTCCTCCGACTCCACACCAGAGTTCGGAGCCGGAGCTTCTCGGGACAGCGACTGTTTCGGCGCTGGAGCCGATACATCCTTCGGCTCCGTCGTCCTCGGCTCCGATCTCCTCCTTGAGGCCTTCCTTGGAGGGATCCGGTCGTCGGGTTTCCCTTGTCGGCTCCGAGGGGGCTAGTGGCATCGGACCCTTGTCCGACCCCGCTCTCCCTCTCGGGGCTTCGGCTTTGGTAAGCTCGGCACCGACATCGGCCTCGGAGCCTTCCCTCTCAGTGGAGCCGGGAATTCCTGTATCCTCGCATCGGGGATATTCCAGTCTCCCGGGGTGGGGAGCCTTTGAGGTGATGAGGAGTGTCCTGGCTACTGAGCCAGGTCAACGGTCCATCCCTCCATCTCCTCCCTCTTCGGTGCCTGTAGACACCTCTTGCCAGCCTCTTGCTCTCAGGCCCAGGGATCCATCGCCCGAGGTTTCCCCATTGGGAATTTCCTCCTCTTCCGAAGTTTCTCCTGATCCTGCAGGTGAACCCCCTCGGAAGAGGACGTGTAAGAGGAAACACACAGACTCTCCCGAGTCTACTACATCTGATACCGACTTAGATGAGTCGGAGGGTTCCCCACGATCCCCCTCTGAGGATGTCTCCTTTTCAGACATCCTTGAGCTCCTCAAACAGAGGGGGAATTGGCCATCCATTGATCCCTCCGAGGATGAGTCGGTATACCTGGAGGCTTTTGGATCCCGACCCTCCACCTCCTGGGTGTCTCCGCCTTTCGACCCACTTATGCAGGTAGTGGCTCGGAAGGCGTGGGCAGCTCCAGATTCTGTGGAACCTGTCCCCAGGAGACCATCCAAGTTTATTACGGCCCCTACGGACAAACAGTTTCTTTCCAAGGGCGTCTCTGTGGATGCTATGGTGGTGGCGGCTGCCACTAAGAAGGAACTGGCGGATCCTTCAGTACTTGTCCATCCTCCTAACAAGGATTCTAGGACCATGGATAGGTATGGAAAGCGGATGTTTTCTTCAGCGATCTTTGCTATGCGTTCGCTGAACTACCTTTGTCACTTCACCAGGCTTCAAAGAGATATTCTCAAGGAACTGGGTGAAGTGGTCCAGGATCCTTCTGCTGCTGGGGCTCAAGAAAAGATTGCCTTACAGCTAGCAATCCTGAATTCCTTATCCAACTCCTCCATGCGGCTCATATCCTATGCGGCCGATGGAGCGAGCAGGGCCGCAGGCACAGGAGTGGCTCTTAGACGCCAAGCCTGGATGCGGCTTTGTAATTTTGCGGACCCCTTTAAGGTGTCCTTCACCAATACCCCCTTTGATGGTTCAGCTTTGTTCGGACCTCAGGTGAAGGATACCTTGACCAGGTGTGAGCAGGACGGTAAAACTCTTTCTGCCGTTGGAGTCCATTTTTCCACCCCTTCTCGACCATATCCCAAGGGTCAGAAGGGAGGGAAGATGTGGTTCTGCAAAGCCCAAGGAGCTACACCGGACACACGTGGTCAGTTTACCCCCAGAGGCAGAGGGGGTAACAATAATAGATGCCGCCCTAGAGGCAGGGGGGGTCCTCAGAACCAGGGCAACAGGGAGTCTCTTCCTGAGAAGCCCTTTCAGCACCCCTGAGGTGTTGCCCGACTGTCCACCCTTGGAGGCAGTCGGGGGAAGGATTTCGCTGTACCCAGTAGCCTGGCATTCCCTCTCACAAGATATGTGGGTACAGTCGATCATATCCGAGGGTTACAAAATCCCCTTGAAGGTATCCCGTACCTCAACAATCCCTTCCAGACATCTCACCCGGTCAAAGGGATTTGGCAGAACAGGAGGTTTCAAAGCTCCTAGGAAAAAGAGCCGTCCAAACTGTTCCGGCAGACCAAGTAGGATCCGGCGTCTACTCGAGATTCTTTTTGGTCCCCAAAAGGATGGGAGATTGGAGACCAATATTAGACCTGAGCAATCTAAACAGATTTGTCAAGAAGGCAAGATTACGGATGGTCACGCTTCAGTCCATTCTGCCTTTTCTGGGCAAGGACAACTGGATGTGCTCTATAGACCTTCAGGACGCGTACTATCACATAAAGATTCACAGGCGCTCCAGAAGGTTTCTCCGCTGGCTAGGGACCAGTCATTACCAATTCAGAGCCCTGCCCTTTGGCCTCACTTCAGCCCCCAGAGTGTTTACCAAATGCATGGCAGTGGTCACAGCTCATCTGAGACATCAAGGATTCCAGGTGTTTCCTTATTTGGACGACTGGCTCCTCTCCGCCACCACCAGGTGTCAGCTTCTTCAGACCAGAGACTACACTCTGCAGCTTTGCAGGAGTTTGGGAATTTCAGTAAATTTCGAAAAATCTTCTCTACGGCCTTGCCAGTCTATCACCTTTATAGGCGCAGAATTAAACACTGTCAAAATGTTAGCCAGACTAACAGATCAAAGAATTCTGGACATCCAAAAATTCGTTCGGATTCTATTGCAGAGCAGCAAGGTCAAAGCCAGATTTATACTGAAGGTTCTAGGTCTTATGGCTGCGGCCATTGTTCTTCTACCACTGGCTCGCTTCCACATGCGTCTTCTGCAGTGGATGCTATTCACTCAGTGGTCGTACCACAGTCTCCCGATGAGGCACAAAATCTTAGTCACACAATCGTGTAGAACTCATCTGAATTGGTGGATATCTTCCCCACTTCTTTATCAGGGCCGACCCTTTGTTCCCCCTCCTCCAGTTGCCACAGTCACTACGGATGCCTCTCTGATCGGGTGGGGGGGGCATTATCAGGGCAGGATGGTCCACGGGACGTGGCAACCCATAGAATACCATCTGCACATCAATGTCCTGGAGATGAGAGCGGTGCTTTTAACGTTGCAGGCCCTCAACGACTTTCTTCCCACGGGGACTATTGCAGTACAAACGGACAACATGTCCGTGGTCTGGTACATCAACAAGCAGGGCGGGACCAGGTCCTATCCGTTGTTTCGAGAAGCTCTCAGACTTTGGCAATGGGCAATCTCCTCTCATCGGTTTCTGATAGCAACGCACATCCCCGGCAGGTCCAACCTCTTGGCGGACAGGCTGAGCAGATCCATTCTGATGCCTCACGAGTGGTCTCTCAATCAATCTGTAGTGGATCAGATTTTTCTGAAGTGGGGCACTCCTTGTTGCAATCTTTTTGCTACTCCTCAAAACAACAAGTGCCCCGATTTTTTCACCCTCTTTCCCCTTCCAGGCCAACCCCTGAGAGACTCTCTAACCCAGGATTGGCCCCGGGGACTTCTGTACGCTTTTCCTCCTTTTCCCTTGATTCCACAAGTCATTCAGAAAGCCACCGTTTTGAGGGCCAAGTTGATTCTCATTGCCCCTTATTGGCCTCGACAAATTTGGTTTCCATCTCTGCATCGTCACCTCCTGGTGCAGCCCTGGCATCTGGACCCAGTTCCAGATCTCTTGATCCACCAGTCGGGTCAGCAGCACCGGGCCATTCATTCTCTCAACCTCACTGCTTGGTTGCTCCACTTCCTTCCCTAGCCAGGCTTCCGATGATCTCTGACTCAGTCAGAGACATCTTAGTGTCTTCTTTAAAGTCGTCCACTAGGACTGTTTATGCTAGCAAGTGGCGACGTTTTTCTTTTTGGGCAAATTCCAGGAATATTGATCCCTTTACTGCTCCTGTACATTCTGTTTTAGATTTCCTGGCTGAAGTTTTTCATTCAGGATCCTCTTCATCTACAGTTAAAGTTCAACTGGCTGCTATTTCCAAGTATCATGTTGGCTTGCATGATAATAACATTATGTCTCATAGATTATGCAAGGCCTTTCTGAGAGGAGTTTTTCTCCTAAAGCCGCCTATAAAGCATCCTCCTCCGCAATGGGATCTAAATTTAATGTTGGCATCCTTGATGCTACCTCCCTTCGAACCATCTGCTTCATGTTCTTTGAAGTTATTGACCTGGAAAACTATATTCTTACTGGCTGTCACTTCAGCAAGAAGGGTTTCCGAGATTCAAGCTCTCTGCATTCGTTCCCCTTACTTGGTTTTCATAAGGACAGGGTATCCTTAAGAACGAACCCGTCCTTTCTCCCCAAAGTTGTGTCTCAAACCAATATTAACCAATCTATAGATCTACCAGTCTTTTTCCCAAACTATTCTGACAGAGCTGAACAGAAGCTTCATTTTTTGGATGTCCATCGTCAGCTCAGGTACTATTTGCATAGAACTAAACAATTCAGGAAATCGGACCAATTATTTGTCTCCTATGCAGAAAACAGGATAGGTCTTCCAGTTTCTAAAGTGACCTTATCCAGATGGTTGACTTCCACCATTTCCTATGTGTACTCTCTCAGAGGCAAGCAGCTACCTTCTAAACCAAAAGCACACTCAACCAGGAGTCTATCCACTTCTGCAGCTTTTCAGGATAGACTACCCATTGATACCATTTGTGCAGCAGCTACTTGGGCCACGCCTCATACCTTTGTCTCTCATTACAAGTTAGACTTGGCCTCCAGAGACAGGGCCAGTTTTGGTTCCACAGTTCTCAAGAGTCTGTTCCATTGAGCCACCCGGGATACAGGTGCTAGGGATGCGGTCCCATCCAGCAAGAATGAAGGCGAGATTGACAACTTAACATTCAGAAGTTATGTACCTACCATAACGTTCCATGTTAGCTGTCTTCTCTCGCCTTCTTTCTTGCGTCCCTCCCTCCTTCCCCCTGGCCTGGACAGATCTTGAAGAGTTCCTATCAGGTTATTTCCTCCTGAGCCTTCATATGAGGACTCTTATTATGAACTTGGTTTCCTATTTATGTTAGGTTAGTCCTTAGCAGGGTAGGTTAGCTACCAAACGAGATCTGAGGTAGTTCCGCCTTGCATCATGGGATATAGGGTTGCCTCGAGCTGGTAAAAGGAGTTCTCAAGCTAAAGCAAGTGCCGAGTCGGAGCCGAGGATCGGCTCCGAACCCATCCAGCAAGAAAGAAGGCGAGAGAAGACAACTAACATGGAACGTTATGGTAGGTACATAACTTCTAATTTTAAAGGGACCTTGCCATTTAAACCCATATGCTTAAAGTTTAATGATCCATTTTAATTCCCTGTGCTCGGTTTTGTTCCTAAAATCACATAATCTCTTGTCATCCTGTGCTAATTCCATCACCATAAAGTTAAATTCATATGTAACTCCCTCCCCAATAACATGCTTTACAAGTGCACTTTTAGATTCTTGTTTATGTATATCTTTTATGTGGTCCTTTATGCGTATTTTATGGACCTATTCGTCTTCCAACACAAAAAGAATGACATAGTGAAAACTGTGCAAGATAAACTAAGTTCATACTAGAACAATTAACTATCAGATTAAATTTATAATTAACATGTGTAATGGGATGTTTAAAAACAAAGTTACTATTAATGTACTTAAAAATTATAGGGTCTATATTAAATGAGTGAACACTTAAAAAAGCAAACGCTGATTTATTGATCCCATGTAAGTGAAAGCTTACAATCCCAAACACTTGGAACAGCAATTTTTTTTCCCCAGGGAAAAAAAATCACTGTACCACAAAAAATAAATAAATAAATAAAAACTTCAAAATATTACATAAAGTGGGGGGGGGGGTTGTGTCCCCCATACACCCCTACTTAAATGTACCAACACCGAGATCATGCTACAGTGAGGAAAATGACAAAGTAACAGAGGCGGCCAAGTGATTTCTTTCCCAGGGAAAGAAATCGCTTATATGCTGTTTCTCTATTTTGCTGTCTCATGCTTTCAGGTTCGATCAAGACACATGCGAAGGATTGCATCTTTGATTATATAACAGGAACCCAAATTACATGCCCTACAGGGAAAAGTACCTGAGGAACCAAATAGTTCTCTCTTAACTGCTTTTGTTTCATAACACAAAAGCCTCTTGATCAATTTCTTATTTTTAAAACACAAATTAGGTTTATCATCCACCACTTATTTTATCCCATGATCTGATTCTAGTATTGGCCAATTCGTTTTGATAATGCGACAGTGTTAATATCACTCACATAGGAAATAGAGAGTAGAACCACTTGTGCATGATATTCTGCATGTACAGAGTCCGTTTCTATAGGTGACAAATAATATGGCTTAGCTCTGTTCCATCTGAACGACTTAATTTCTGCTTCCATTGACCTAATGTGTTTAGAATTATAAATTAATAACTAAAAATGGCTCAGGGTCTTTAGAATTATAACCTCTACTTAGAAACTCCTGTTGCAGAATGTCAATATCATTTTTAAAATTATCTTCTTTATTATTCAACCTTGATATCCACATCTTTGCTCCTTTAAAATATCCTTAAAAATAAATCTGTGATGCATGCTGTTCCTATGCAGAAAAACATTTTACGGCATTCCTTCCTATATAAGCCAGTATTGAAAAACATAAGAACTTCCATCTCTAATGGTAACACTTTAAACATAAATTTAAGAAAAGTGGTGGTAGTACAAAGGAACCCTACAAAGTCCTGAAAATAATCGTGTACCAGCCCATACCAGAAAGATGTCATCTGCAAATACTATTTCTCAGCAAACAAATATACGTTGTTCCCTAAAATCAACTCTGTGATCAAACAGATCAACTCTATTCATTCACTGCTATTTTGACTATTAGATAATAAATTCATTCTAATCAAATCCAAACCTGTCACATTAGGAATCACAGTAACAGCGAATTCACATCCAAAGTTGCCATTAAATAATCCTCAATAATGATATTGTCACATGTAAAAGTATACAATTCTTGTAGGAACTGTTTAGTATCTCTAAGTACTGTACTTGCATTATCTAGTACAGGTCTCAAATGTTTCTGTCCATATATGGAGAGGGTTTTTTTTAACCAACCCATTCCGGAAACAACAGGTCTCATTGGAGGTGTCTGTGGATTTTTAGATATCTTGGGGAGGCACAGAAGTGTTGGAACTAGGGAATAATCAACTATAAGGTGCTTATAGATGTCATTTGAAATATCACTGCTTCACAAACAATCATAAAGTGTAGCATGTACTAATCTAATCATTTTATCAAATTTGTTCCAAAATATCACAGAGTAAGTATCAATGTCAGACAATAACAGATTTATTGAATCAAGGTAGAATGACTTGTCCATAACTACAGTAGCTCAACCTTTATGTACTGGGCAGATTCATATACTGGCATCAGACTGGAGATTTTTCAAAGCATCATACTCCAACTTAATAAAATTATAAAATGTCTTTTCAACATTATTAGGGAACTTTTCTAATAGATCATGCACACATCCCTTACAAAAGGCTTCTAGAGCTGGATGCAAAGCAGGATTAAATGTGCTTGGTTTTCTAAAATTGTTACTTATAAATTCATATGGAAAATTGTTTTAAACATAACATTGCATGCAAAGAGTCTTAGATCTATAATGGTATCAGTTAAATCAGCCATAGAGAATAAATGCTAGAATAAATGATAATCCCTTCTCTAAAATGGAAGTGTGAGAGTCTGTAAGAGTCTTGGAAGAAATATTCCAAATCAAAGAGTAGGAATCACATCCCACATGTGTTTGATGGTCCTGTGTAAGGCTGACTCTGTTGAATCTTTTCTCCTTTTTCTCCCTTGACTTTGTGAGCAAGTTTTGACAACAGATCCCACGTTCCTGGTAAGTAATGGAAGAGCCTGAAAAACCTGGTCATTGTGGATATGAGATGAAACCTTCTTCCGAACATCAGGGTGCCCAGCGGATGTTGTCGCATTAGTAGAACTAGATGTAATTGTAACCATAGCTGTAGAAACAGTGGCAGTAGGTACAGTCTCTTTGGATACATAATGATCATTCTTTACCAAATTTGAAGTTACAGATGTACTGACTTTAGGCGAAGAGAACACATTCCCATTTTTAAAATCCAGAATATCTTTCTCAATTTTTTTCTTTTTCTGTAACTGTAACCTAAGTTCATAGGAGGAAACACCATCTAAAATCTCGTCAATTGCTGGTGTAAAAACTTCAGTTGAATATTTATTAAATAAAAGCTGTTGATGTTTACTTACTTTAAAAGACAACTCTCCATAGTTTGAAAAAAAAATCAATCAAGAGTCTAATATAATTCAGACTTACATCCAGATTAAGTTTTTGCCATTTCTTCAATAATTCTGGATACACCTCTCCAGAAGTGTGCATCTTAAGCACTCTAAGCCCTCAGGGTGCAATGTTGAAGTGAAGACATGCTTCCATATGTAAATGTTGCCACTGCAACTGTTTCAGTCTGGAAAGGTTGTTCTCTAAATCTCTCTTTTACAAATGAAACTTTTCCATATCTAAACCTGCTAGATCTGTTTGTGCATCACTCTCAGTCATCTGACAAGATAGTAAAGGATTACAATCTGCTCGCTCCACTTTACAAAAACGATTCATCCTTCTATTAGAGTTGGAGTTCTCCAGATCAAAATTCAACTCAATATCAGTATGTGCTACACTTTATGATTGCTTGTTAAACAAGGATATTTCATATGACATCTATAAGTATTTTATAGTTGATTATTCTCTAGTTCTGACACTTCATTGTCTCCCCAAGATACATAAAGATCCGCAAACATGTCCAATAAAGCCTATTGTTTCTGGAAGGGATTGGTTAACCCAACCCCTCTCCATGTATGTAGAGAAACATTTGAGGCCTGTACTAGATAGTGCAAATATAGTGCTTAGAGATACTAAACAGTTCCTACAAGAATTGTATACTTTTACATGTGACAATATGATTAATGAGAATTATTTAATGGCAACTTTGGATGTGAATTCGCTCTTCACTGTGATTCCTAATGAGACAGGTTTGGATTTGATTAGAATGTATTTATTATCTAATAGTCACTATAGTAGCGAACAAATAGAGTTGATCCATTTGATTATAGAGTTGATTTTAGAGAACAATGTATTCTTCTTTAGTAAGAAATACTGTTGGCAGAAATCTGGTGTAGCTATGGGCACACCTTGTGCCAAAAGCTACGCCAGTATGGTTTTATCCCAATGGGAGATGTCTCAAGTACTATGAGGGAATACATATGCTCCTCATATCAGGTTTATAAGAGGTTTGTGGATGACATCTTTCTGGTATGGCCTGGTTTTCAATACTTTGTAGGGTTCCTGCATACTACCACCACTTTTCTTAAATTTACATTTAAAATGTCATCATTAGGGACAGATTTTCTTGAAGTTAAAGTGAGAAAAGACAACAGCATGTTTTTCTCTATGGGATTATATAGGAAGGAATGCCTGTAAAAATAATTTGCACAAAGGAACAGTATGCATCCCAAATTTATTTTAAGAATATTTTGAAGAGACAAAGGATGCGGATATCCAGGTTGAATAATAAGATATTTTTTTTTAAATTGTTTTGATATTCTGCAGCAGGAGTTTTTAAGTAGAGGTTATAATTCTAAGGAAATTACGTCAGTGGAAGTAGAAATTAACTCATTGAGATGGAACAGAGTTAAACTATATTATTCATCACTCTTTATTTCCTATGCAAGTGATACTAACACTGACGCATTATCAAAAATAATTAGCTGATATTGGAATCGGATGCTAGGATAAAACAAGTGGTAGGTGATAAATCAAATTTTTGCTTTAAAAATAAGAAATCTAAATGTAGACTTTTGTGTTATAGCACAAAAGCAGTTAAGAAAGAACTATCTGGTTCCTTGGGTTCTTTTCCCTGTCGGGCATGTCATTTTTGTAAGTACATTAATAGCGACTCTCTTTTTTGCACATGCCGTTACATGCGTTAATTATAAATTTAATCTGACAGCTAATTGTTTTAGTATAAACTTAGTTTATTTTGCACAGTGTTCATTATGTAATTATATATTTTTATGTCGGGAAGATGAATAGGTCCCTAAAATAACTCATAAGGGAGCACATAAAAGATGCACGTAAATGGCACTCTAAAAGTGCACTTGTGAAGCATGTTATTGGGGAGGGAGTTGCACATGAATTCAACTTTATGGTGATGGATTTAGTAGAGGATGGCAAGAGATTAGGTGATTTTAGGAACAAGACAGAGCAGAGCGAATTAAAATGGATCATTAGACTTCAAACAGATAAGAATATGGGTTTAAATGGCAAGGTCCCTTTAAAACCAATGTTAAAGTCCTGTAATCTTTTTAAGTGAGTGAAGTGATACTTTGTATCTGATTATTTGCTAAGTGCTACTCTGTATTTTAGCTTAGTGATAGGATTTTTATTGGTCATATGGTATATTTTTAAAGTTTTTAACTGTTGTATTAGATAGTATTCAAATGTACTCTTTGTTTGTTATATGGTATGATGTAGCATTGTTTTTTGTGGTGTGAAAGCACTTACCAAATATTAAAAAGCCGCTTTAGCAGTGTTTGACTCACTGTGAGTTTTTTTCTTCGGAGATTCTTGGTTGTTACAAGTGAGTAATTTTCCCACCATTTGTGTTGGATATTGTGGTGGGAAGTGGGCGAGGGCTTTGGCATTGAGTTGAATTTTGATCTGGAGAACTTCAAATCTAATAGAAGGATGAATCGATTTTGTAAAGTGGCATGAGTGGATAGTACTCCCTTACTGTCTTGTCACATGACTGACAGTGATACATGAACAGATCTACCAGGTTTGGATATGGAAAATTTTTGTTTGGAAATGAGAGATTTAGAGAACGACCTTTTCGGACTGAAATGGTTGCAATGGCAACATTTACATATGCTAGCATGTCTTTACTTCATTGGTGCATCCAGAGGACTTAGAGTTCCTACAATGCTGAATTATGGAGAGGCATATCCAGAATTATTGAAGAAATGGCAGATACTTAATCTGGATATGAGCCTGAATTATATTAGACTCTTGATTACATTTTTTTCAACCTATGGAATGTTGTCTTTTAGAGGAAGTAAGTAAACATCAACAGTTTTTATTTAATAAATATCCAACTGAGGTTTTTACACCCGCAATTGATGAGATTTTAGATGATTTTTTCCTCTTAAGAACTTATGTTGCAGTTACAGAAGAAGAAAAAACTTGAGAGAGATATTTTGGATTTTAAGAATGGGAATGTGTTTTCTTGACCTAAAGCTTATACTTCAGATATAGTTAAGATTGATCAGTATATGTCCAAAGAGCTTGTACGTAATGCCATTGTTTCTACATCTACTGTTCCATCGACATCTAGTTCCACTAATGCAGTGACATGCAATGGGCAACCTGATTTTCAGAAGAAGGTTTCATCTCATAACCACACTGATCAGGTTCTTCCGGCTCTTCATTACCTATCACAAATGTGGGATCTGTTGTCAAAACTCACTCACAAAGCTGAGGGAGAAAATGGAGAAAGGATTCAAGAGAGTCAGCCCCACACAGGACCATCAAATGTTATGGGATGTGACTCCAACTCTTTGATTTCAAATATTTCTTCCAAGGCTCTTACAGGCTCTCAGATTTCCATTTTAGACAAGGAATTATCGTTTATTCCAGCCTCTAAGGGTGATTTCACTGATACCATTATAGAGCTAAGACTCATTGCACGCAATGTTATGCTTAAAATGATTTTTCCCTGTGAATTTGTAAGTAATAATTTTAGGAAACCTAGCACATTTAACCTTGTTTGGCATCCAGCTCTAGAAGCCTTTTGTAATGTATGTGAATATGATCTATTAGAGAACTTACATAATGTTGAAAAGATATTTTATAATTTTACTAAGTTTGAGTATTATGCTTTAAAAGGTCTCCAATCTGATGACAGTATATGAATCTGGCCAGTGGATAAAGGTTGAGCTACTGTAGTTATGGATAAGTCATTCTACCTTGATTCAGTGCATCTGTTATTGTCTGACACTGATACTTGTGATATGTTGGAATGAATTTGATAAAATGATTAGATCAGTGCATGCTACACTTTGTTAAGCAGTGATATTTCATATGACATCTATAGTATTTTATAATTGATTATTCTCTAGTTCCAACACTTCAGTGTCTCCCCAAGATACATAAAAATCCACAGACACCTCCAGTGAGACCTATTGTTTCTGGAAGGGGTTGGTTTACTGAACCCATCTCCATATATGTAGAGAAACATGTGAGCCACATATTAGATAATGCAAATACAGTGCTTATATATAGTAAACAGTTCCTATGAGAATTGTGTACTTTTATGTTTGATAATATGATGAGGATTATTTAATGGCAACTTTGGCAGAAATCTGGCGTAACTATGGGTACACCTTGTGCCAATAGCTACACTAATATACTTTTGACCTAATAGGAGATGTTTCAAGTACTATGAGGGAATGTATATGCTCTTCATATTAGGTTTTATAAGACATTTGTGGATAACATCCTTTTGGTATAGGCTGTTGCACTGAGTAGTTTTTGGGACTTTGTAGGGTTCCTGCATACTATCACCACTTTTCTTACATTTACGTTTAAAGTGTCACCATTAGAGATAGATTTTCTTGATGTTAAAGTGAGAAAAGACAACAGTATGTTTTTTATTGCTGGGTTATATAGGAAAGAATGCCATAAAAGTAATTTGCTGCATAGGAATAGCATGCATCCCAGATTTGTTTTAAAGAATATTTTGAAAGGACAAGGGATGGGGATATCAAGGTTGAATAATAAAGAAGATAATTTTCGATATGATATTGATATTCTGCAAGAGGAGTTTTTAAGTAGAGGTTATAATTCTAAGGAAATTAGGTCAGTTGAAGCAGAAATTAACTCACTGAGATGGAACAGAGTTAAACCATATTATTCATCACCTGTGGAAATAGACTCCGTACATGCAGTATGTCATGTACAAGCTGTTCCACTCTATTTCCTGTGCGAGTTATATTAACACTGTTTGTCGCATTATCAAAAAGAGTTGGCCAATATTGGTCTTGGACGATAGGATAAAATAAGTGGTGGGTGATAAACCTAATTTTTTGCTTTAAAAAATAGGAAATTGATCAAAAGACTTTTGTATTATGGTACAAAAGAATTTAAGAGGGAACTATCTGGTTCCTCGGGTACTTTTCCCTGTGGAGCATGTCATTTTTGTAAGTACATTAATAGTGACTCTGTTTTTACACATCCCATTACATGTTAATTATAAATTGAATCTGATAGCCAGTTGTTCTAGTATGAGCTTAGTTTATCTTGCACAGTGTTCATTATATCATTCTTTTTATGTTGGGAAAATGAATATGTCCCTAAAAGAGCGCATAAATGATATGCGTAAACAGGACTCTAAACGTGCACTTGCGAAGCATGTTTCTGGGGAGGAAGTAGCGCACAAATTCAACTTTATGATGATGGAATTAGTAGAGGATGAGAAGAGATTAAGTGATTTTTGGAAAAAGAGCAGTGGGAATTAAAATAGATCATTAGACTTCAAGCAGATAAGAATGCGGGTTTAAATGGTAAGGTCCCTTTAAAACCGGTGTTAAAGTCCTGTAATCTTTTTAAGTGAATGAAGAGATGCCTTGTGTCTGATTATCCTCTATGTGATGCTCTTTATTTTAATTTAGTGATAGGGTGTTTAGTGGTCATGTGGTACATTTTTAACGTTTTTAACAGTTGCATTAGAGAGTATTTAAATGTAGTTTTTGTTTGCTTGTTATATGACCTAGCGAAGTGCCATTTTCATGGTGTGAACAAGCTTATCAAATATTAAAAAGCAGTTTTAACCATGTTTGACTTGTTTTTTCTTCAGAGATTCTTGGTTGGGACCAGTGAGTCATTTACCCACCTGCAGTTCCTTTTGTTTTTTTCATTTTTATCCAAATTAACTACCAGTTACTACCAACCCCACTAACTACTGGTAACTACTTATGTCCATGATCCGTTTGCTGTAATACCCCATGCTATAGGTTTGAAATGGGTGACTACCATCCTAATGGATTATAAACAGCTGTCTGATATGGATTTAAATTTGGTCATGGAAAGTCTGGAACTGGTACTTGACAACAACTGTATATAATTTGAGGGGAATAGTATAAGCAAGTGAGTGGGGGTTGCTATGAAAGCAACCTATACTCCCATGTTTGCAAACCTGGTATTACTATATAGTGGGAAAAGAACTTTGTATTTTAGTCCCCCTTTCACTAATAGATAGGTCTATACCTGTGCTTCCTGGATGATATATTTATAATTTGGAAGGGATCCAGGATAGAATTAGAACAATTTGTTCAATACATCAATACCACTATTGGCTTCCTAAAGTTTACTTGTAATGAAGTGCATTATCTAGATGTAAATTTAATAAAGGACTTAGAAAATTACAGATTTAGGTCTAAACTTTATAGAAAAGAAAATTACACTAATACATATTTGTACTTTAGTAGCAACTATCCTTTACATCAAAAGTAGAGCATTGTGAAGGGTCAGATGGTCAGGGTTGCTAAAATGGCTTCAGATTACAGTGACCTTTTAGCTGAACTGGAAATAGTAGGAAACATCTTCTTAGAAAGGGACTACCCTGAACCATTATTTATAGAAATGAAGAAAGAAAGACTGGACAGGTGGGGTATTAAGTTTATCCCCTTCTAGGGTCAAAAGACAAAATTTATGTTCATGATACAGATGACCAAAATGAGAATCACAGCCATCATATTAAAGGTGAGAGTGACCAAAAGGATGGTCGACCAAGTCAAATAGAAGTAGATTACACCATATCCTTTACTTTAACATACAGTTATGATGTAGGGGGGATACGAAAGATCATGCAAAAGTATTGGAACATTGTTCCTAAATGCCCAGTGGTGTGGGTGTATTTTCAACCCCCCCCCCCATATATAGTTACAAAAAAAAAACATAACATCAAGGGCCTTTTGGAAAAAGACCCTAAAAAAGGAGACATAATCAACAATTCAAGGAAAACTAATACCTTTAAATGTGGGACCTGTTTCCGGTGCAAACATATAACTAATTGTACAGAATTGGGTCTCCCTACCATAAAAAAGCCTATAAAGGGGTTGTATATCTTGCTTATTGTGAGATCTGTTTCTTTTATTACATAGGAAAGACAGAGAGATCCTTAAAAACAAGCATCTATGAACACCATTACGATATTTTTAAACAGATAGAGACCAATGTCATGTATAAACATTTAAAGAAATGTGAAAATGGGTCATTTTTATTTTGGGTGTTGGAGTAAGTCGAAATTAACCCTTGGGGAGAGCAATGATAAACGCACCTTGAATACCGTGAACTGGTGTGGCAACTATGGCTAAATGCAGGTGCCCCCCCCCCCTACTCCCGGACTTAATAGGCAAATTTCATTAGGTCAGTTGTTGAAATTATGTGTTGCAAAACTAGGAGTTGCATAAGTTCATTATGTGGACTGAGGCAATGTTTTTTTTTATTATTTTTGAAAAGAAAAAAATTACATTTAAGTATGTTTTGTATATACTTTAATAAATGTATGTATTTGTTTCATGTTTTTTAAAAGAAAATCTTAACTTTTTTTCATTAATTGATTAATTATGAGTTGATCACTTCAGGAATTGATGTAATGAAATGTAATTAATTTTGAACTTGTTATATATAAAAACACTGGAGATTTTGTTGTGTAATTTATTCTGAAGAAGTCTACAAAAGATAAATCACTCAATAAATTCTTATTTGTTTTTTTGCTTTGTGTGGTTACTGAGTAATTTCTGAAGTATTTTTACTAGTATTTGCCATCTACCTGAGGAAAAAACATTTTGGAATCTGTTTGGGGTAGAAAAATACTTATGCAAAAACTACCAAGCAAAAATCCTAAATCTTCTAGACTTTGTTGCATATGTGAAAGCCAATACATAATAACCTCCAATTGTTCCTTGTGAATTACTTATCCAATCTCTCATCCCAATCTTTTCTAACCTCTTCTGATTGATTCCTATAGTTATCATACAATATTTTATATGTTCTAGTAATATCCCTTTTTATCTGCAGCTTCTGTTCTAGATTCAGCTAAAAACTCTACCACCAGAGTAGGTCTTTCACTTGGATTTCCCCTATATCTCTTTTCCTTTGCCTGCACTTTGATATCAGTCCCACATAGGGAAGGCAGCCTGTAGCCTGCAGTCAAAATGTCTCTGTGGCCTCTTCCCACTCTGTAACCTTTTCCTCCTTAGTTTATTGCTCCCACGACCTTGGTTCCTTTGCCAATTTCACCCCCCTCTTGCCTATTATGTGTACCCCCAATTGCATTCATCCTTATCAGCAGAATCTCCTTTCTCCATTCTTTTGTTAGCTTAGTTCTTAAAATACTTTCTGATACTTTATGAATATAAAAGGATTCTGTTGTGGCAGGTAAGGATATATAGGAAATAATATTCTGCATGGCTGTAGTTATTCTAATTAAGGATCTGTATCCAAAATCCCACTCTGTCCTTATTTCTTGAATTTCCCCCCTGCATCATCATCATCATCATCATAGGTTCATACTAGGCTATCTGCCCTAGGGCATTTATAGGCCTAGCCAGAGTGTGTTTGGCTTTCGCCACCCATTTTAAATTAATTTTGCTATGCCCTTTTTCAAGGTTAGTATACTGTGCCTCTGTCTAACAGTGACACAGAAGTGATACCCGGGGTAAACCTACGATCTCCCATCCACTCATCAAGATTCCTCTTGAAGAGAGTCAATGAGGGACTCTGCCTAACCTGGACTGGGATTTTATTCCAAAGTGAAGGGAGCCTCTGGGTTATGAATCTGTCCCTCCAGCATGTCCTATTTATTTCAGTGCTGAGGTTCAAGGATTTTATGAGGTGCAGCATGTCCATTAATCCTGGGTTGGACATGGCTTTATACATCAGGCACAGATCGCCTCTGAGCAGGCGGTATGCCACTAAGTAGAGCTGGAGTTTCTTTAGCTGGGCAGCATATGGCATCTGTTTGAGCCCTTTGATCCTCTTGGTGAGGTACTTTTGGGGTCTTTCCAGTTGCTGCCGGTGTCTGGTAAGGTACATCCCAAAAGGGGCATTGTACTCAATTATGGGCCTGATGAGGGATGAGTAAAGAGGCACGATGACCTCCCCTGATCTAGATCTGAATCCCTTCATGATTAGGTGGGCTATATAAAATGTTTTTCTAACCACTTGTCAAATGAGAGATTGCTATCAACTTGGGTCCCCAGGTCCCTAATTACTTCTTCTGTACTTAATGGATTACCACCTATATGGTAATTTGGGGGCACTTTATTTTTGACAAAGGGGATGACTATACACTTTTTGGCGTTTAGCTTGAGGCCATGGCTCTGGCACCAGTTGTCTGTTTCTATGAGGACCAGTTGTCTGTTTCTATGAGGCCCTTTTGGAGGATGCTTGTGTCAGCTGGAGAGTCGATTATGGTGCCCAGTTTGCAGTCATCTGCGAACTTGGTCAGCCACAGTCCTTCCGTGTTGGCCTGTACCTCCGAGAAATATATACCGAACAAGAGAGGTCCCAGGACTGAGCCTTGTGGGACGCCACTTGTAACTGGTTTGGAGTCTGACATGGCTCCAGCATCATCATCATCATTTTCCACTTTGAATTATAATATTTGTGTATGTTATGTATATGAGCCTTAACCGTATAGCTCTAAAATATCCATTCAAATCAGGTAATCCTAAACCACTTTATTCTATTGCAAGGATCAACCTTTCCTACTTGACCCTTCTCGTCTTCCTCTCCCAGATAAAATCTTTCAACTCTTTTATTACTGATCACAACTTCTCCTCTGGTTGATGAGCGTATACCTGGTGTGTGTGTGTGTGTGTGTGTGTGTGTGTGTGTGTGTGTGTATGTGTGTATATATATATATATATATATATATATATATATATATATATATATATATATTTATATATATGGGTCTCTATCAAATGATAGAAAGCTCATTTGATAGAAACTCATTTCACTGACACCATAAGATAGAAAGCTCAAAACACTGAAAACTCATTTGACTGAAACTCAAAACATGAAAATGCTATATGCCCTTTTCCCCACAGTAGTGCGATCCTGGAGTTAGTGTATATAGTTAGGGGGGGGTGTGGGGGGCATAGCCCCCCCACATAGTTTATGTAAATATTGTTTTCTCCAAACAGTTATTCATTGTAGTTATAAGTATCCATGTGTAAGGTTTAAATGTATGAAGTATGTGGGGGGCTGTGCCCCCCCACACCTCCCAACTATATATACTAACTCCAGGATCGCACTACCATGGGGAAAAGGGCATATAGCATTTTCAGTGTTTTGAGTTTCAATCAAACGTGTTTTCAGTGTTTTGAGCTTTCTATGTTTTGGTTTCAGCCAAATGATTTTCCATCAAATGAGTTTTCCAGTTTTCTATCATTTGATAGGGACCCATATATATATATATATATATATATATATATATATATATATATATACATATATATATATATATATATATATAGGTTCATAGGTTCATAGGTTCATACTAGGCTATCTGCCCAAGGGCATTTATAAGCCTAGCCAGAGTTTTGTGGCTTTCGCCACCCTTTTAGTTTTGAGGATACTGTGCCCATTATTTTGCTGTGCCTCTGTCAAGCAGTGACACTGAGATAATCCCTGGGGTATATCTGCGATCTTCCATCCATTGGTCAAGATTTCTCTTGAACAAAGCCAGCGAGGTGCTCTGCCTCACATGTACCGGGATTTTGTTCCACAGCATAGGGAGTCTCTGGGTGATGAATCTGTCCCTCCAGCACGTCCTATTAATAACCGTGTCAAGGTTTAAGTCTCCCGCCCTTGTAGTTCTGAGGGATCTAGATTTTTTTGAGGTGAAGCATGTTCATCAATTCTGGGTTGGACATGGTCTTGTATGTCAGGCACAGGTCACCTCTGAGCAGACGGTAAGCGACTGAGTAGAGCTGAAGTTCCTTCAGTCGGGCAGCATAGGACATATTTTTGAGACCCTTTATCCTTTTGGTGAGGAACTTTTGGGGCCTTTCCAGTTGCTGCAGGTGTCGTGTCAGATACATTCCGAATGGGGCATTGTACTCATTGGCCTGATGAGTGATGAGTACAGGGGGACGATGACTTCCCTTGATCTAGATGTGAATCCCTTCATGATCAGGTGGGCAGTGTAGAAGGTCTTCCTAACTACTTTGGCAACGTGAGTATCAAATGAAAGGTTACTGTCAACCTGGGTACCCAGATCCCTGATAACCTCTTCTGTGCTTAGTGGGTTGCCGACTATATGGTAGCTATGGGTAACCTTGTTTTTCCCGAAGGGTATGACTATGCATTTTTTGGCGTTTAACTTTAGGCCATGGTTCTGGCACCAGTTTTCCATTTCTATAAGACCCTTCTGAAGGATATCTGTGTCAGATGTGTTCTCAACTATGGCGCCCAGTTTGCAGTCATCTGCAAATTTTGTCAGCCATAATCCTCCTGTGTTTGCTTGTACTTCTGAAAAGTAGATGCCGAACAGGAGAGGGCCCAGGACTGAGCCCTGTGGGACACCACTTGTGACGGGCTTTGAGTCTGACATGGCGCCAGCAACTCTGACCCTGTGGGTTCTGTCACTTAGCCAATTTGCAACCCATCTTGTGACGTATGGGTTTACATTTAAGCTGATGAGTTTTTCAGTGATACCTGAGTGGGGTATTGTGTCGAAAGCCTTTGCCAGGTCGAGGTAGGCTGTGTGGACTGCCTTTCCCTCATCAATGGCCTTGGTGACTGTTTCGAAAAAGTCCACCAGGTTTAAAAGGCATGATCTGCCCTTGACAAAGCCAAACTGGGTCGGATCCAAAGTCTGCAAGTCTCCTATGTCTTTATTTATGAGTTCCATTATGATCCTCTCCATAGCTTTGCAGATCAAGCTTGTCAAGCTGATGGGACGGTAATTTCCCGGGTCGGTGGAGGCACCTCCTTTGTGAAGTGGGACCACAGTTGCCGTACGCCACTCCTTAGGCATGTATCCTGAGGTGAGGCTAAGATTAAACAGCTGCCCTAACTGCGGGTTTAATTCCTCATTGAGTTCATGGAGCACACATCCGGGGACACCATCTGGTCCCATGGATGCTGTGTTTTTTGCCTTGGAGAGAGCAGTTCTCACCTGAGCATTTGAGATGTTTGGGGGGCTATAATTCTCTGGTATAGATATCTCACCTTTTGGGGGGGAGGGGGGGGAGTTTGCACTGAACCTGTCAGCCAGTATGTTGGCAATGTCTGTAGGTTCAGTACTTTTTACATCATTTTGAACTAATTCTGAGCATATCTGGGAGTTTCCTCCCAGGTTCTAACATAGCTAAAGAAGGCCTTATGATTGTCCTTTGAGTCCTTAGTGACTTTTCTCTCAAAATTTGCCTTGGATGATTTTATGAGAGATCTTAGTTTTTTACTTATAATGATCAAGGGTGTTTTCCCTTTTAAGGATTTTGCTCTATCTTGTAGTAGCTTCCTCCTTTTGTTGTATAGCTTGTTTATGGCTGGGGTCCACCAAACTGGACGCTTGCCTTTGGTACAAAGAGTCTTTGTTTTGTTTGGGATTGCCTGATCCATGCAGTCCTGTAGGTGCTGGTAGAAGGCATTTGTAAGTGATTCAGCGGCTTGAGTAATGGTTTCCGCAGTCTCGGGGACCTTAAAAGAGACCACACTAGCCTTTAGAAGTGTGAAGTCTGCTTTTGAGAAGTTCTTCACTGTGGTCTTTTTATCTCAGGTGGGGGCGGGATGTGGACTTCCAGTGAGATTAGTTTATGGTCTGATCTCACCAGTGAAGGGTATACTTCCGGTGTAGAACATTGTGAAACCATGTTCGTGATGATGAGATCTAGTATGTTATCTCCTCTTGTGGGGATGGTGACTAGTTGTTCCATGGCATTTGAGTTTATGAACTCTAGGAACCTTTAAAAGGGCTAGAGTGTTGGGGCTTGATTAGTGATCCCTGTCTATATTCGGGTAGTTGAAATCACCTAGTATGATGGTGTTTAGAGATACATTTATCCCCTCCAGTGTTTTCAGGAAAGCTATGTGATGTTCCTGAGATTGAGAGGGTGGCCTGTAACATGCTACAAATTGCAGAGCAGTCTTGCCTATGGTTAATTGCACCTGGATGGTCTCCGATGCATCGTGCGTTGCCACCAACCTTGAGGTGTGGGTGTTCTTGATGAATATAGACACCCCCCCTCCTTTCTTGGTGTTGTCCGGATTTTGGGGCCGGAACGCATGATATGAGGTAAAGCCTGATAGTGCCGGGGTGCTCTCGGGAGCCTTGAACCAGGTTTCAGTCACAGCACAGACATCGATGTTCTCCATACTGAGAAGGGCCTCGAGTGTGTGCATCTTGAGGTTGAGACTTCTGGCATTGAGCAGCATTACCCTTAGTTTTTTTCCTTTTTTGTGTTCTAGGGTAGTAGGTTTAGAATTTGACACATATATATATAATGTATATAAAACTAAAGGGATTAAAAACATTTTCACTGCTTGTATTTTGCTATCTATATATATAATCAAGAGCTTCCAGTTTCTCAGTTTCTGTATTATCTTTTGTTTTGTCTCTTCCCATTTATCCTTACCTGCCATAACAGAATCCTTTTTATCAGTGGCGGCTGGTGACTTCAAATTAAAGAGGGGCTGCAGGTTACAGCTGAATGGATGGGGCCAATGGGAAGGGGTGTGACCACCTAGAAAAGGGAGGAGCTATGCTCAAAACCACAACAACTGGAACTTTAATTAAATACACTGCCCTGGGTGCCAAACTGTCATTACGAGAGTCCAATCAAGGCAAAATGAAGTGTAGAAGAAAAAAATATTTTAATGCATTGGCTACATGACAGCTTACTTAATATCTAGATGGAAACAGAAAGGTTGTGAGGCATGAAAAAATAAATTACTTTTTAAATACATTACTGGAATTCCAGTCAAAATCAAGTATAAAAAAACAAGCAGCACTCAACTCAAACCACTTCTCCTTGCACTGCAGTTCTAATTATAATTTATATTCAGCTTTATAAAATTACCAAGTAACATGCTGAAAGTAGCAACCTCTGTGATACCCCCACTTGTAAAAATATTTTTTATCCAAAAAAGACCTGCTGCCTAACAACTATCTACTTGTTTCATGGGGAAGACATGATCAAAGTAAAAAATGAACAGCAAACAAGAAACAAGCTCAAGATAAATTGCTTAAAGGATTACTGCACAAATTATGGACCACACATGATAGATTGGCATTCTGTTTAGTTTACGGGTAAAGCCTGCAAAGAGGACTGCAAGTCTCCAACAAATGTAATGAGCTTCTGAAAATACTGTAATCCTGTCCTTTATTACAAATACTGTCGTATGCATTTCAATACCTAAGGCTTATATGTTATCTAGTTATGTAAATATTCTCTCCATGGCAACAACAAAAAGGCTTTCAGTGTTGGTAATTCTTTAACAGTATGCTTATTAAAGCTTACTTGCATCTTACAGTCTCCAACAAGCTTACCTGATGGTCATTAAAGCATTGCTACTTAAACACAGAGCAACAGGGCACTGCGACAGCATGCATTTTCTAAATAATAAGAAGTATAAATCAACAGTATAAAAATATGGCAGAAAACCAGAACATTCTGCAAAATCAAGGACAGATGAAAAGCCACTGTCATACTTGTGTCTACCTTGGATGGGGGAATGCTCTGCACACTTACACTGCATAACTGCTCCTTGCCTTGCTTGGACACATCCAGTGTCAATACATGGGAGAGTGGGATGCAACAAGTATATCACAATTTGAAATGTCTTTGGCTGTCAGTGATGGCTCTGACACTCGTACCTCTAAAATAAAGCAAGAAATCTGGACAAAGCCATACATAGAAGTGGGACACAGGCCCAAAAATCCTGATTGTATTAAATTATATTCCTTGTACAATACTGTACAATTGTTAGAGGGCGTTTTAAATTTATTGTTTTGAACATTTTTCCAGTAAACAATGAAACAAAATGTATGTACCAATAATGACAAAACTGCCCAATTCAGAATATTTCCATCATAAAAGTCTACTCAAACTTCTACAGTCCACCAGTATCAGTAAATATGCACAATCTCTGAAGAAGTAAAAGTCATCTAAATAATTCCACATTAAAGAAATATGTAACTAATTAAGAGGTTGCTGCTAGCAAACAACTTTATATTTCATTGTTTCATCTACACATAAAGTGCCTGTTGCCCTTGAGGAATAAATTGCCTGGGTTGCATTAAAAAAATGATAAGCTAGTAATATTGCAATAGGGAATGGATGGCAAACTGATAACAGGTTCATAGTTACTAGGTATCTTCTCCAAAAAGGACTGGAGCATCCATCCCCTTTACAACACAGTACAGTATCAGCAATGCATCTACCTACTGTGGGAGTAGAAACCACAGCCTTCTGCATCAAAAGCAAGTACACTACCTGTTGTGCTATTAGCAATGCAAGCAGACTCGGTATAAGTAGCACTAAATTTTTGTTCCCCTGCAGCTCTCAGCTGCTTGTAAAATGTACACGACACTCAGCTGCATCTCTGAACTTTGCAGCACAAGAAATCTGGAAAAAGCCGAAATTTATGGGGGGGGGGGGACAGAAGCCCAAAAACCAGGGACACATTTTAAACATTGCTTGTATAATGTTGGAAAGTTGCTAGAATAAAATGCTGTGTTACCACCATACATTTCACTGCCAAGACTTGAACCCAGGACCCTGTGCAAAACAGTCAGAGCAACATACCACTATGCCAAATCAGCTGTTTTGTGAAGTAGAGGAAGACTGAAACATAAATGGCTATCATCTAGTGAATTCAGTTCTCACCATAGCTCTCAACCTCTTAGCAAAAAACACCTGGACAAAGCCAATAATGGGGGAATACAGTCCCAAAAATAGGGGCAAATTTCAAATATCCATCTTATAAACTTAGAAAATTACTAGAATAAAAGGTTTTGTATTACCATGTACTTTCTGAAGAATATGAAGTCTGAAATTCAAATGCCTGTTATTTTTATTTATTTAACATTTGTTAACCAGGAAAGTCTGATTGGAACAAAAGCCAACTTTACATTTGTTAACCAGGAAATTCTGATTTGGAACAAAAGCCAATTTTCAGCAGAGGCCCAGGGAGAAACACTCCAGACACATGTCTTTGTAAGATGGGAGGAGATGCAGACTCCACATAGAAGGCACCACAGTCAAAAATCAAACCAGAGAACCTGTAGCTGTCAGGCAACAATGCTACCACTGCACTACTGACTGCATAAGGAAACAAAAATACAGAAACCACAGATTTTATGAGGAACAGAACAGAAAAAAATATCAGGCAAAAAATCAGCAAATTTTTTACAAATGATGGTGAGTAGGGAATTTGGCCCTTGCCACCTGCACCCAAGGTACAGGGTTCAATCCTGAGGTATTCTCTTCCCACCACCATGTGTTCTCTCTAGCCACCAGTATATAGCAACTGGGTCATTACACACACACACGCACACACACACACACACACACACACACACACACACACACACACACACACACACACACACACACACACACACACACACACACACACACACACACACACACACACACACACACACACACACACACACACACACACACACACACACACACACTCTTCTCCATCCCAGTCCCATTCAAAGCTACACACAGTACCTGAATTCAGTGTGTTCTCAGTCCCATTCAGTGTTCCCGCACACGGCTACACACACCACCTGAATTCAGTGTGTTCTCAGTCCCATTCAGTGTTCCCGCGCAAGCTTGTTCTCAGTCTGTTCCAGTCTGCTCGCAAGCCTGTTCTCAGTCTGTTTCAGTGTTCCAGTCTCCTCAGTCCAGTCCCGCACAAGCTAATGGCTGGCTTCCCTTTCCCAGTGAGAAGGCTCAACTGTTTCCCTGTGAGAATAGGGTCCAGCCTGCAGACGATGCAGTCTGGAGTTCTTCCGTTCTATGCGGTCATCACCGCACAGACTTCTGGGCATCTGCAGGGCAAAGATGCCTTTCCCCCTATCCGGACTGCTGACACAGCAGTCTGGAGTTCTGTGAGTTCCAGGAACTCCAAGCACGCACGTGTGGAGTTCCGGGACTTGGTGATTTATTTTGTTTCTTTCTTTCTACAGGTGGGGGGGGGGGCGCAGTCCTATAGCATGAGCCGCCCTTGCTTTTTATTCCATACTTCTAAATGCTTCAGTTTATCATGTCCTGATAAATATGGGTATTGTTGAACTAATTCACTTGTGGGTACTGTGGTTTACAACTATAGCCTTTCTTTTGTCTTCATTAATTTTGTATTCCGAAAAGACATGAAACTGTCTCAGAATGATTCATAACACTGAGTTGTCCTTTTTTGGTTTTGTCATTTATAAATTAATAATGTCTACAAATAAAGCCAACTGTTCTTGATTACCATACCAATTATATCCTTGAATTTCTGAGTCCCTTATTTTCTTTGCCAGTGGCTCTAAATATAGTGCAAATAAAGGGAAAGATGATACGCCTGTCTTGTTCCTCTGTTCAGACTTACCTTATCAGAGAGCATACACTGTTGGAAACTCCTGGTGTTCTGGCTGAAATGTGATTCTCAAACAATCTTGAAATATATCACTGATTGATAAGTATATTTCTTGGCATTTTAAACTTTCAAAGTTCTGCATTGTCTTAATTTTGCCTGACAGAATTATTATTTTGCCTGACTGAATTATTTTATATATTTTCTGGCATTGTTTTATGTTTCTCATCTGTCCTGAAACTGTTTTTCACCTCCCTCTCACCCTATTTTTGTAGTGTTGTTATAGTTGGTGGCTTTGCAGCTGCCTGCCCCTAACTGTAAATTTGATCTAGGACACCCCTCCCAGTCTGGTGTTCACTCTACTTAATACAGAGAGAACATTTGAGAAGGGCAACCCACTTAGGTTCTTAACCTTATTTTTTTCTTTTGCTCCTCCTTCCTCTTTCCTTGCACTTTACTAAAGAAAATTGCACTTTACTTTGCTTTTTCCTCTTCTTAAAAGTACTGAATATTTATTCTGCTGCATTTATTACTGCTTGGTAGTAGCCTGATTAAATTTTAACTGTTATTCTAAGCCTTTGGTTGAAGCACTAGGGCTTCAGACCAACTGTTTTGCATTAAGGTTTGTGGTCTGCACTGTTGTGGCAGAACAGGTAGCTTACATCCTTCTAAGTTGGGTGTTGCTGATTGAAGGCTTAGTTATTGTACCTTGGGGAATAATAAGTAAATTTGCTTTGAGGTCCTACTACCAAATTCACATCTTCCATACCAAATATTTTCATAAATTTCTTCAGAAAGCTACCCTCTGTTGTTATAATTTCCCTTATAAGTCCCCATATACGTCCTCACTGTTGCAAATCAAATTCTAGTCCCCACCTTTAAGTAATATTCCATGGTGAAAGGTTCATAGGTTCATAGGTTCATAGATTGGTACTAAGCTAACTGCCCTTGTGAGCCATTTTAAGCCTAGCCAATTATCTCTTGTGAGACTCAAACCCTGCATCTCGTGTTTGTAAGGCAAATACCTTAACCATTAGGCCACCCTCCCACCCCCAAAATTCCCTTAAGGTCCATAATAACAATTTTAGGTGGGGTATAAATACATGCCAGAGTAATTTTCCTGCCTTGCCAGTAGCCCCTTACTACCACAGACCTATCATTACTTTTTCCTATTCTGTCAGTATTGGAACTCCTCTAATAATTAGTTTAGCCATTATGATAAGTTATTATTCTCACCTATTATATTTGATAGCTTTTTTAAATGTATATTTACAGCTTTTGTGTTAAGTGCACCCACTAATGTTTGGCAGGTTGATTTTGTATACAGTTGTTTCGTGTCACATTTTATAAGACTACAAGACATTTTGTTTTAATGAAAACCCTGAAATAAACATAACTCCAAAATACCTGCATAACCTATTAAGTTAAAACAAACACACACAACTCTATGTAAATCTTCAAATATTCAAATAATGAAGAGCAACCCTCCTGATAGGAACAATTTTCCTAAATGAACAGCTGCACACACAGGCAAAACCTAACCTAATATTAAATTTACCCATAGTAAGAAGTGTGTCACAGCCTGTGATTCTACTCGGGCTAATTGTCGTCTCTTCTTGTTTTATCTTTATTCCCCTCCCAGATGTGAAAATCAGCTTATATGCTTTCAGAAAAGATTAACTTTTAGCCTTAAGAAAATGTGCACTAAAATGTACACTGGCTGTCTTTAAATAAAATTAAATTATACACTGTTCTAGTAAATGCACTAAAGTAATTAATTACCATAAAAGCTGTGATCTCTTATTTACTTCCAGTAATTTTAAACATTATTTTTTTACTGAATTGCTTACCCTTTTACCTTTTAGCTTTAAACTCCTGTCAGTAAACAATGTCTAGACCTCTTGATTTATTGCCTTCACCTTTAGACAGTTTGTTTCCATGGAAATATCAGAACAAAATGTAGAGCTTCCCTCAGCTTCAGGTTTCTCAACTGGTACTGAACATTTATTTGCTTAAAGAAAACTGTTTTATTTTACATTGTGATCTCTCATTTTTTGCAACTAGTTGCATTCACAAAAAAAATTGTCATTAGATTAAGCCAAGTGCATTAATCCAAACATTCACCTATATAAAAGTAAAAGAACATTTTTCAGTTCTACTTATATTATCAGTGTACTTTACACCCCACAAGCCAGAGATTACAACCTATTGACCTAAACATGCTTTTGTCCAGCCTTTCTTCTCTTTTTACACTGTAATGTGTACATTTCTTAAAACTAGAAAAGTGGCACAAAAACACCTGTTTCCTTTGTAGCTATCAGATCCAACAATCACTGAACATACTTTACTATATAAAATGCAATTTATATTATAAAATATATTATACAAATACTGTTAAGAACAAAATGTTTTACTTAAAGTTCCTTTTCCCTTATTTCTCTTAATTGTTTTTTCCTATTAATATCCTTCCAAAAATAAAGTGGTGTATATGACTGTTAGTTCATGGTTCACAAGTGTGATTTATGCTTTTTAGTCTCACATGTATTCTCTAATTTCAGTGTTGCTGATCATATTCCTGTTCCTCTCCATCTCCCAGCCTGAGTCTGTGGCTCAAGTCCAAGGTACTCCTGATTGTTTAAGTCAACTCTTGTGCTTTTTTCTATCTCTTAAGCATTTCCCTTTGGAATATTGGAAAAGGTTTCATTGACAAAGTCTCTTTGTGACAATTAACATCTGAAGAATGAGAAGCAGAGCCCCGTATGTTTGATGCCTCACCCTTTGTAGGACAAAATTTTGTATTTCCCCCTTAGTCTGTTCTTCACCAAAACAATTATTTTGATCCTGCAGGAAAAAAATATTCTGAAGACAGCTGGATATAGCCACTTGAATCTAATACTTGCCTCTCAACATTCTCTTGACTGCTGGGGTACATTTCCTTCTATTCTCTTTCTGCAGGGTGTACAGTGAATAATAAGTTTCCACAAACTTTCTACTGTCTCCAGTTTTTAATATTTTGCTCTTCTGCCACAGTTTATTCAGGATCTACTCTTTCTCCTGGTATGACTACATCTTTAGTAATAAAGGTCTTGGTGACTTTCTGATAACCAGGATTGGAGCATACACATTATATGTAATTTCAGTTAACAAATCCTAGTGTGAAATACCAGTCCAGTTACTTATTTGTGTTTCAATAAGATTTATACAGTCTGTTTATTCCAGTTTCTATGGTACACCAGAAAATCTCAGATTTCCTCTGCATACTCTGCCCTGTAATGCTGGCATTTTTTTTAAACAACTCTTCTTGAGCAGTCTCATACTTGGCCAGCCTTTTCTTCAGGTCAGCCTCTGATTTTTGAACTGTTCATCTGAATAGCCGTTTAAAGTTTCATCCATTTTTTCAGCCTTTTGTTATCTGAGTTTGTATACTCCTTCAGGGTTTCATTTATTTTAATCAACTCTGAGCACATTTGACTTTCTTTCCTCTATATTACTGGAAGCCATCTCTTGTAACAAAGCTGGAGCTTGAACTGCTTTTTGCTGTACAGCTACAAGATTTTACCAGTCAGTGTTCTCTCTTCACCTTTTGTAGTTAATTTTCTTTCAGGCATTTTAAGTTTCTTCTTTACTGGCATACAGGCAGTGTACTTACTAGCCAGTAACTGAATTATGCTAAAAGATGCAGAATTGCTGGCTCTTATCTATCATTTTCTTTTTTCACATAGGGAGAGCTGAAAGTAAGCTGTCGATCATTGTGCAGCCATCTCAGAAAATTTTATATCATTTTGATGTTTCTTAAGGTAAGCCAAGCCCCGTACCAAAAGCAGTTTCAGAATTCTTCTTCAGTGATTTCCTTTGCTTTATCTGTAGGAATGGAAACCAGAGGATAAAGAGCCCTTTATACTCTGTGCACCACCAGCTTATGTCATGCTTAATACAAGTGAATTAATTCTAGAAGGTTGAACAGTTGATCATCTTTCCTGCTACAGACAGAGGTGAACTGCACATTGCTAGGTGGACCTTCGCTAATTAAATTAACTGCATTATATCTTGCCATTAGGCAGTAAGCTACCTAGTGGGAAATGTTGCAGTCAAGTCCTACTCCACTCTTGCTTTACTATCTCATTTGCTGATATTTTGCTACAGCCAGTTGATCATCTGTTAACATCTCCAGCAGACATTATTGCTTGGACTGTGACTCCAGGAGTAGGGTCTTCTTTGGTGCTGTAGTACTGTATGTTCTGAGCCTTCTGTTTGCTGTTTTCCAGCTTCTGCCTCCCTGTAAGTTTTCAGTGAATGAGATTCTTTCAAAGCTAAGATCCACCAGTGAAAATCCTTTATCAGGATAGGACATAATAGGCATGTTGTTTCAGTCTGTGGTTGGACCCCCCTCAGTATGTCTTCCCATCTTCTCGCAGTGTTTGGTTAGCTTTTCCAAAAAAATACTGCTGCTGATGTTAGAATTAAGTGTAACATGGGCAAATTATATGTTATTTTTGTCACTTAGTATTGTGATTCTCTTCCCATGCAAATGCAGTTTTTGTTTTCAAGTTGTTCCATAGTCTCCAGTGAAACTAGTTCTCGAAGTACTACCACAGTAGGATTAAGCCATTCATTTTGCCTCATAATAATAAGCACCCTTTCCACGGTCATGCTGTAGTCGGGAAACACCTTTGTGAATGTAGCGATTGATTACTTGTTGGAGGCCCCTTCCAAGTTTCTTAGGCACATCTTAAACTGATTAGATAACATTCCCATCCAAAATTTTCCTTAACAGAAAATGTATTTATTTTCATACTATATGCAGCTATTTTCATGATCCTGAGGTTTCACTTCCTTTTTCTCAGCCATGACAGCGTAGGCACATACCTTACCTTTTCTTTCCTCTGTCTATTATTCAAGATTGAACTTCCTAATGTAAGCCTTTTGCTTCTCTTTTAGGATATCATTCCACTTTTCTTTTTGTCTTCTCTATGGAAGATCCCTAATTCCATGTTGGTGTCCAGTTCTGCTGCCTCAAAGATGTATTACTCAGTCAAGACAGCATATACATTTATAACAAGGTATTGCAGAATGTATACGTCTTTTTAGTCTGTCGCAATGACTGTTATTGGTAACCGAGATGTTATCTTCTGAGACTTAAATTTTCCAGGAAGGCAGTGAAACCCTCAATGAAATAAAAACTTCTTGAAAGACTTTTACAATGCCTTTAAACTACACTTCCATTTAGGCTGGATGAGAATTTGGACACTGTATTATTGAAGAAAGGCTATTTGGAGCTACACTTGTGAGATAAGAGCACCCTCTGCTAGTAATGACTTTTGCTGTATTCATCTACATACAACTAATCTATACAAGGACTTCGCTGTTGTATATGATACTATACATAACAGTTACTTGTCAGCTTTGTCACAATAATTGAAGGAATAGGACTTGTATCCAGTTATGTTCTGGAAAGACATTGATAGAATACTAAACAGTTACGGCCATGCTACTGCACCTCGGGGTGCTTTTTATTTATAGATACTGATTTCTGGTAGGCAGACATACCATGCATCAGCCATTTATCAGCTATTGGATGAAAATCCTTATTAAAAGGAAAACGATGCTTCAGGAAATGGAAAAGCACAGGAGACAGCAGCAATAGGATAGGATTTAGGATATAGATTGTTAACAAGTTAATAAGGTTAGTAGCCCACAAAGAAAGAAAAAAAGGAAAGTTAGATTTAGGCTTAGGTTTTGTAATTTGTAGGAAGTGACCGCCAACATTACTGAGAGTGCTTAGAGGAGAAACAGAGAATAACTTTTTTGAGGTGATTCTGGTAGGCAGTTCAGTATTTACTGACTTATTTATTTGAGGAACTGCACAATACTTTTGTGTAAATGAAGACTTGGTTATGAGAAGAGACAATTCATATACTGAGGCCGGGGCCAATATGCACTTTCTCAATGAGGCCATTATACACTAGATCAGTTTTCCTTTTGCTAACCATTTTCATTAAGAAACAGTGTAGTGATTCTAATTGTATTATGAATATAGAGTTAAAGGAAGTCAGTGTTAGCTGTCTCTTGGTATTAAAGGATGACATCTGTTTAATACTATCGGCTTGACTACTGGAAATATTAAATTCAGTTTGAGTTTTGAAATGGAACTTTGTTGAGGGATGCACAATTAGATGGCTGTCTCAGTAAGTATTTTCATTGTGAAATAGATTACCAGGAGAAGCTGCCTTTAAGAGAGGGTTAGGTACCTTTTTTGGTGCTAATACATGTATAATGTGGTATTAGAGCAAACAGTTTTAGTTTGGGATCTAGTACTTTGTCTTGGAATATATTTAATTTTGTATCTTTCCAGAGTTACTCATGTACAGCTATTTCTTGTTCTGGGCAACTTCTGAGATAGCAGTGGAGGAGCTAGTGGTCCCCTAGGTAAGAAAGAATGTCGTTAGAATCCTAGCCACGTGTTTTCAGAGATGAATTACTTCTTGTCTCAGCCTGGAGAGGTGGTTGCCGGTGGGACACCACTGCATTTGTAGAACATCTCCATGAAAAGTGCTGTACCAGAGCTGCTGCATTACACTACTCTTATTATTTCGAAAAGATGCCACTTATTTTTAATGGTTTCTTTTTTAACTTTACTTGCTGTATTAGGTTTTACAGTAGAATTAAGTAAGAAACAAGATAACACAGAAATGCTTTCACAGAACCACAAATTAATAGCAAAATGTTGAGATGATACTACAATTGATAACGAATCTAGCAATTGAGACAATAAAGTGTTAATGAAGGAGTAATTACAAATTATAATGATCCTTACCTCAAATGTCTGTATGTTGGACTATAGCAGGCAAAATACAACCCTGTCTTCAACTCACTGTCTTACCATGGTCCCTAAAAAAATGGAAAGTAGTTTAGTATCAGTATTTTTGATGCAGTTGATGGAGCAGTTTATCAAACTGATCTTCTTGAAAATGGGTGTGGGGCATTCTGTCAATTACTTAGATTGTCAACAGCTGTTTTGGCTGTCATAAACTGTTGAATGCACTCCTACTAAAGTGCTATCAACTTTTTGCAGCAGCAACTGTTGTTTTATGGATTTCCATTGTGGTCATGTATTTTTCCGACTATGGAGTTGGTATATATAAGTTAGGGAGTGTAAGGGCAAAGCCCCCACGTATAACGTGTTGCTGATGTTTATTTTATTTACTTTTACCAGTTGCAGAATGACACTGTGTGTAATTCTTTTTGTGATTGTGTTTCTTTCATTAGTGTCTCCTGTCATTAGAATGCAGATGACATTCTGGCATTAATGTAATTCTATGTCATCTGTTGGTGATATACTCAACACAGTTGGGCAGTTTTGTCTTGTATGCTTAGAGTCTGTATTCAGGTTAATTTTAGTTTATTATTCATGCCTGCATTATTTGTTTTTGATTCTAAACAATGCATCATCTTATATAGAAGTGATTCATTTTTTTAAAGGAGATTGAAGTCATATATGGCTAAATGGCAAACATTATTTTATTGGACAGCTGTCCTTTAATCCAAAACCCTGTCCATTTTCAAGATATAACTGTAACTGAATACTTTTGTCAGCATAGACATTTCTGTAATTTTCTCCTGTACTTCTTTTTATCTCTGGAGTCCTTGTAGATTATACAGTAAAATCCTTCTTGAAATGAATCTTGTATCTGATATTACCAGCATGACTGTTCAGTTTGGAGATTGCATTTTAATTTAATTAATCGATCTATAAACCAACTAAGTGAATGGATGTGTCTGGGACCTTTTTCATCTTCAACCAAGGTCACAGAAGCAGTGTTAATTGTGTTGTATGCATATATAGAATATCAAACAGCATGGTAGTTAGAGATGCATGGAATATACAGACAAAAACACATAAACATGAAAAGAACATACATGACTCTTCAAAAACATGGGCAGTGGTCAGGATTGAACCTCAGACTCTGAAGGTGTGAAGTAGAATAGTTCTTTATCCACTGAGACATTGTGCTGCCCCAATTTCAGAAAGTTAATAGCATGACTCTCTGAACTGGCTTTTTCTGGAAGCTAAAGTAAAATCATTAGAAATATTATTCTTAGTGGAATCCCCTTTGATAGGACAATTTCAGAACTATAGGCCATGCTAAGCATCAGACGTTTTGCATTATTTCATAATGATAGGATGACTTTGAGAGCCAACTGCACATTTATTAGTAAAGCGGTTATAGCTGTCTCTGTGATCAGTCAGTAGATTTTTTTTTCCTAAAACAAGTGAATGAATGGGAAAATGTGTCATGCACTTTGGGTGTGCATAGATAACTCAGATATGAAGAAAGAACCAAAGACATTAGAGATTGCAGTCAACTATTTTTTTCACAAAGGTTGAACAAGGTGTACATATAACTGAACAGCCTTTGTCAGTGTGGCTTGTTAATTGTACTGACTTCTGTTTAACAAGTACAACAAGTTCAACAAAACATTATCAGTTACCTTAATATATTTGTTTTGCCATAATATTGCACTGATCCAAAGAGAAACTACTTTAGGCATATCCTGTGATCCAGCAATAAGTATAGTAATTTTCTAGTATAGTAGTCCAACATAGATGACAATATTATATCTGACATCTCTTGCAGATTACATTGTAAAATACAACATTGTTGACACTTAATACTGAAAACGTATTTACAATATGTACATGATATTTATATGATCCTAGTTAAAAGACGTGTTCTGCTAGGGCTGCTGTTCCTTCTGTTGCTTATTTTAATAAAATTTATTCTGGATATAGTTTAAACTGAACCCTGGTGATTTGTTCACTCATTTGCCAAGCACTCCAAGCTGTATGCCAAATGCTGAATAAGTACAGGGGTCTAGTAGAACAGTACTGCAGTAGATCCTTTTTCACCTGTCCACTGTCCTGGTTAGATGTAAAACTACTTGGGGTTAAACACAACTACTTTAATGCTGCTCTAGGAATTCTCATTAGGAGGAGGAGTACAACAGTAGTGCAGCTGAGTGAAATGTTTACTGTAGCAGCATATCTTTGATGGAGAACCTCTTGCAGTATTTTGGGTACTCCACTTTCACCATCTCCGTTTTTGGATGTATATTCCATTTGGCTATTAATCATTTGGACTTAGATGGATAAGGTTTTGACTTGGTATTTTCTCTTGAAAGTCACTGACAGTGAACTTTGTATGATCATTTCTGTCTTCTAGATGGTTGTGTGACTGTGGAGTTAGTAAAGGAGAGTGTGGGGTATAGGGGGCTTACTTCCCTGCAAAACCAAATGTGTATTTTTTTGGTTTAAATTGCCTGACACTTCATCTAGTTGAAACCCAGTTACACTTAATGAAATAGACTTTGTTGTTATAATTTGTTTACCTGTGTATTATAACGTGAGTGTATTTGTTGTATGTTTACAGTATAAGAATAATATTTGACTTTTAAAACAATAATCCGCAACTAGGTCTGGGTATCTCAGGATTTACCCATAGTTGGTGTGGCTCCCTCATGGTTAAACAAAGCTAACCTTAGCTAAATGCTGATATACCCACACCCAGGAGTGGATTATTGCTATTATACAATGACATTATTTAATTGCTTACCTTTCTGAAATGATGTCTTTGTATAATGGTGCTGTAGTGTTCCTCCTCTGATTTCTTTGTTTACTGATGTACAGTGCATGTGTATGGGACTTGTGTTCTCATGCTTGCACAGTACCAGTTAGACAAGCAATGGAGAGAATCTCTGTTGCTGTTTTTTTGTGAGTTTTTTTTTTGACTGCTGAGATGTTCCGAGGGACAGCTTAGAAATATAAGAAAAATCAGGTACATTTCTGATTATTTAGTTTTGCAGAATGTGCTTAATTTTTCTCGTATTTTGTTCTGTCCTTCAGCATATACCAATATAAAGTTAAATGGTACTTCAGAATCTAGCCATTTTTCTATAGGTATATGCTTGATTTACAATGGGCATGTTGGCATGTCCAATCAACATGATCTTTATGAATAATAATGAGCAGTCATTGTATAATAGTTTAACCTACCCTTACAGATATCTCATATGAAGAAGTAATGTGGGTTCATGTTAATTTTATATGGAGCATGTGCCATCTGAGATCTGAGATCTGAGACCTGAAAAGCAGTATGGTGAAGCTGGCATTACCCTTGTGCAGAGAGGGACTGTTGACTGCTTCAGAACTCAATCCAGAGGATGAAAACTGTTGTGTAAAATCCCATTTGATCTAATACTACTGCATGAGTCTTCTTTAAGTTCTCTTGTTGAGGTGAGTAAACAAATGATTGGATTTTTCTGGTACAAACTTTGTGAATCCCCCCATTTTTCTTAAATTGTTTTTGTTTTTTTCTTTCCCTTTTTGCTAATGTAACTCTAATGGTAAGCATTTGCCTTTACAAGCTTTTCATTCTATTTTTTTTTTTTTTGTAATTTTTACTTAAGTTGCTTAACATTTCATATGATCTGGCAGCACTAACAAAGCATCATCAGCAGGTCAGTATATTTAATATCTAAGCAGGATGTTGGGCCATAACAAGTACATGCACTGTACTTCTGTAATGAAATGTTTAATACTGGATAGTTTAAGCTGAGCTGTTAAACAGTGTGGGATGTCTTGGTAAAGAAAAATGATTATGAAGTTTTCTTTGATAGGGCAGAAGGTAGAAATAAGTCGGAGTAGATACAAGTTCTGCAGTAGCTGTTATCAGTCTACTTGTTCCACAGTCGTATTGAATGGAAATCACACATTAGGTGTCAGGGTTAACCTTATAAAGTGTACATCCTATTTAATGTTTTGCTCAAGAAGAAGAACTGACTGTGTTTTATAGCATTCTGATTTTCCATCAGTAGTTTGCACTGGACATGCTGCATTGCTTTACAACTGTGATATTTTTTATGTAGATTAGTACTTATAGCTTTATTCCCGAGACTTTTTGGTTGACTTAAATGAGTTGTAATATTCAGCAAATAAGAAATTGTTGCCATACTGTCTGTAAAATAATCATGGACTCTTTCTGCTTTCATATTCCTGCAGAATAATATATTTCGTGCTACTCAAAAACTGGAAGACTTGAAATGCCAGCTGAAGTGGGATCAGCAAGCACTAGAGGCTTGGTTAGAGGAATCAGCCCGAAAAGATGATGACTCAGTTGCCCTTCAGAAGTACGCACGGCAAGATGAAGGAAAAATAAAAGTAAAATTCAGCTAATAGGCTTGTTTTAATTTTCACTTTATTTTGTATTGGTTTTAAATAGGTTGCACTTTAGATTTTATCTGGATTAGAAACAAACCTAGTCAAGTTAATTGATGAAGTTGTCACAGAGTTTCCTGCTTAAATTAAAACTTCAGAAATTAGTCCAGCATTTTAAAAAGTAAACCTGACCCACTCAGATAAGGATATAGATGACACTGCTTAGCATTTCTTTTGCAGTAGCATACATACCATATAAACTTTGCATCAGCAAACTGGTATTCTCTGTATTTTTAGTGACTGCGTAGATGTGACACATGGCATGGTGAAAGCAACCACAACTCACTTGGGTGCTGTCAGGTTCTAGTTTTGCTTGGCAATGGACAATAATGATAAAGTATCCTTATGCATGATTTTGACTGTTTTCAGAAAGACCTTTAATGAATTATTACAGCACACAAATACTTTGAGTACTGAGGTTAAGACACTTTAACATATGAATCCATTTGCTGAAATAAAGTAACCCTTGTACTCTCAGGTGTGGAAAACCGTCACTGATAAATGTGTACTTGAAGTGTTTAATGAGGTGGTAATTCTATAATTCAGAACATTTTCTCAGTTAGTGTTCTGCACAGACTCCATACCTTTACATTCTTACAACTGCTGGTGTACAAAGCCAAGAAGCATTTGCTGATGATTACAGTACAATTTCTTAATTCAGTGCTTATTCATTTGATGAATAGCTGTTCATTCTGAATCTTAATGCTTAAATACATCTTTCAGTTTAAAGAGACTAAGCAGAACACCTTATGCTCTTAACTTCTACAAATACCTACTCTGCGGAATGTTGTATGACCATTTCTTGGTGCTTGTATTTAGTAAGAACAGTGATCGTTGATCAATGCTTTTTTTTTCAGTATCTTGTCAGCTTTGGAGAGGATCACTGTAACAGTAAATCATAATATTTTTTTCTACTTTTGTTAAGTCAGATTTTCATCAGCAGTCCACTTTTCATTATGAAGACCAGCATTAGTCTTGGTGCTACTTTGGAAGACTCTTGCATTGACACTTGACATATATATCCAGCGCTGTCTGTGCCTGATTTAGCTCTGTCTGTCTTTTTTTTTTTTTTAAACACCTTTATTGAATTATAATTTGTGACATAGGCAAACTTACATTTATATAAAAGTAATCAAACTGTATTAACAAGTTCACTTTTACAAATGTTATACTTCACATATATTATTATATATCATATAACTTAAGCAACATTACATAAATTATTAAATTTCTCCCCTTTTTTAAACAAGAAACATCTTTAATAAACCTTCACTTATGACATAGGCAGTCATACATTTATATAAATGAAAACAAAACACACCAACACTATACTAGTTGCAAGCATTTAACATCACAAACCATACTGACACACTCACAGTTGCAAACATTAACATCACTTATAATCTACCAAATCATTTTCAGTCAGACATTGCATAGCTCATTTAAGTCCTGCCTCCTTTTAAACCTGATTCATCCCGTGTATGCATTGTTCCTACAATTCCTATTTTTTTCCTATGTTGGTTGCTCTTACCCTCTTCTAAAGATCTCATGTCCAGTTGTTTTATCTGTGTTACTGTAGTCAGTACTTCTAGTATAGTTGGTTTAGATTTTGATTTCCATTTTTTATTAATTGCTTTTTTGGCAGCCACCATAATTAGACACAGCAAGACCTTACCATGCCTAGGCAATTCCAATTCTGTATCATAGCTTAGAAAAATCATCTCCTTCATCACACCAATCTGCCCACCCAGCATCTCCGACAATGCATCTCATAGGGAATCCTTAAAGTCCGCCAACTCAACGCATGCCTAGGAAATATGTTCACAATCACCTCTTTCTTCCCTGTCACACCTCCAACATTTGCTGTCTACCTGAGAAAAAATTATCTGGAGACTACTTGGGGTATAAAAATATCTATGTTAACAGTTTCAAGCAAAAATCCCAAATCTTCTAGATTTTGTTGCATATTTGGGAGACATACATATATCCTCCTATTGTTTCTTTGTGAATTGCTTATCCAGTCTCTCTTCCCAATCCTTTATAACCTCCTCTGATGGATTCTTATAGTTATCATGCAATATTTTAAATGCTCTACTAATTATTCCTTTTTTAATGGCAGCTTCTGTTTTAGATTCTACTAAAAACTCTGCCAGTACTGGTCTTTTGTTTAGGACCCCCTATTTGCCTATACTCTGATATCAATACTTGATAGGGAAGGCAATCTTTAACCTGCAGTCCAAATAAACTCTTGGTGTCTTCCCATTCTATCATCTTTCCCTCTCTAGTCATTTACTCCCAATACCTTAGTTCTTTTGCCAATTTTCTCCACTAAATTCCAACCCCCTATTGTCTATATCCCTAATTGCAGTCATCCCTATCGGCAGAATCTACTTTCTTCATTCTCATGTTGGCTTAGTTCTTAGGATACTTTTTGCTACTTTACAGATATAATATTCTGTATGATTGTTATTTTCCTTAATGGCCTACATCCAAAATTCCAGTCTCTCCTTATTTCTTGAGCTTCCACCCTATTTCATCATCATCCCTTTCCAATTTGAATTATAATTTTCTGCTTGTACTTTGTATAGGAGCCTTAAATGTGTAGCTCAGAAATCCCCCTTCAAATTGGGTAACCCCAATCCGCTCTGTTCTACAGGAAGAATCAGCTTATCCCACTTGACTCTTGCCGTCTTCCCCTCCCAGATAAAGTTCTTCACTTGTTCATTAATTGTTATCCACAACGTCTCTTCTAGTTGATAAAAATATGCCTGTCCAGTGTATAAGACTAATGGGACTAAAAACATTTTAACTGCTTGTATCTTACTATCCACATCCATATAACAAAGCTTCCATTTTCTCAGATTTTACATTATCATTTGTTTAGTCTCTTCCCACATATCCTTAGCTGCCACACCAGAATAATTTATAATCCATACTCCTAAATACTTAATTCTATCATGTCCCCATAAATATAGATATTACTGAACCAATTCATATGTGGGTACATAATTTACCGCTATAGCCTTTGTTTTAGCTTCATTAATTTTGTATCCCTAGAAGATTTGAAACTGTCTCAAAATGTTCAGCAACACTGTAATGTCTCTTTCTGGTTTTGTCAGGTATAAAATTATATTGTCTGCAACCAGCTTTACTTGACTACCATACCAATTATATCCTTGAATTTCTGAGTCCCTTATTTTCTTTACCAGTGGTACTAAATATAATGCAAATAACAAAGGGGAAAGAGAACACCCCTGGCTGGTTCCTCTGTTAAAGCAGAAATTATCAGAGAGGACCCTACCCACTTATTTTTTACCTCCGATCCCCCATATATCCTCCGAATCAACCTTATATTTTTTTCAGAAATGCAAAGGCTTCCATTGCTCTGCTCATAAAGTCCCAGCTTACTCTGTCGAATGCTTTCTCTGTGTCAAGACCCACCTACAACAATGGTGTTTTCGTACATTCTGCTTCCCTCTGGATCATCAATGTTCTGTTAATTTTGTCAAATGTTTGCCTCCCCTTCACAAAACCACACTGATCCATATCTATCAATTTTGGCATTACGTTTGCCATCTTTTTAGGCATTATAGATATGAACACTTTATAATCATGGTTTAGTATTGAAATGGCCCTGTATGAAGCTGGATCTTTCCCCTCTTCAGATATTGCCACTGCTTTCTTCCAGGATGTTGGTACTTCTCTTCCTCTTAAAATACTGTTAAAGCCTTCCAGATCTTTATCGTTTTTTTTTCTCCTAGTATCCAAACTTCCTCAGAAATACCATCTGTTCCTGGGGACTTTCTTATAGATTGGTTATACATCACAATTTTTATCTCATCTCCTCCTATCCTGACCATAAGTAATTGAGCCTCATCTACCTCTAACCTTGGCATATTTAATTTTTCCATAAACATTTCCATTTGTATCTTTTCCTGATTTCAATATTTCTCTGCTTTATATAGATTTTCATAGAATTTCAAAATATTTCTAATACTTCTACAAGATCTCTTGTTACTTTCCTTGATATAGGCTCCCTCAGCTTGGTGACATCCCTTTCTACTTTCTCTTGCCTGAGTCATTGTGCTGCAAGTTTTTGTGCTCTAGTGTTATCAGAAAACAGTTGCTTAACAGCAGTCTTTCTAAACTTGTGTATATTATCAATCTAATCCCTTAATTTCTGTTTAGTATTCTGCAGTTGATCCTCTTCTTGTCCTGTGAGATTCCTCACATTCTACAATACTTTAACATTTGTCAATCCCTCTAAGTAGTTCTTGTTACTTCTTAACCCTAGCTCCCTTTCTTTTATTTCCACCCTATTTTTAACCCCCACCTTAATTTTATCCCCCTGCCTAGCTGTATTTTCAGGAGTAATCTATATCCTCTAAAATAGCTCCTGAATAATCTCCACTATCCATTCCTTAAATTCCACTCTTTTCAACAAATAGGTGGGAAAGTGCCAGTGTCTCATTTTTATTTCCTTATCCTGTGTTGTTATTTTAGTTATTATTGGCAAGTGATCTGAAATAGTTATTGGGTGCTTATCAGGACCTTCAATTAAATTTACATGTTCCTGTGAAATATAAATTCTGTTTAGCCTAGCCCAGTTTTTTTATCTTGGGGAATAATATGTAAATTTACTCCAAACTCCTGTTACTGAATTCACATCTTCCATGCCAAATATTTTCATAAAATTCTTCAAAAATCTACCTTCCTTTGTTATACTTCCCCCAGACACATCTTCACTGCTGCAAAACAAATTCCATTCCCCACCTATAAGTAATATTCCTTGCTGAAAATTGATTATTTCTCCCAGAATTTTCTTAAGCTCCATTATAGCAGTTTTAAGTGGAATATGAATACATGCCAGTGTAATCCTCCTCCCTTGCCAGTAGCCCCTTAGCACTACAAATCTCCATTATTATCTTTTTATCCTCTTCTATCACTATTGGAACTCCTCTTGCAATTAATATCTTTCCTCTGTCCCAGATATTCCACTAAATAACTACCCTGAAAACCTTTCTTTATCAAATTCACATGTTCAGTTCTTTCCAAGTGTGTCTCCTGTAACATAACTATTTGCACTCTGCATTTTTTAATATAGTTCACTATTCATTCTTATTTGTATTTATCTGTGAGACCACTGACATTTAAAGGCATTACAGAAAGCATCATTGTATTAAAAAGTTGTTATTCCCACCTTTTATGTATAACACCTTTTTTTGTTAACTGTCTAGTTCCAGGCTTTTGTGTTACATGCATGTATTGTTAGCAGGTCAAATATAGTTGTTTCTTTAGCTATTTCTGTCTTGAATATTATAGATTCCTTATTAGTACTGAATTAATTCTATTTGTATAGTAATTCATGCTAGTCTAATGCTCAGACACTTTGTCAAGTAATTAAAAAATTCTTTATAAAGGTGCATTTGAGATAGGCAGTTACTCTATTTATTTGTTTTTTTCCCCACAAGTCTATTTGCTTAATGGAAAGAAAGAAAAAATTAGAAAGGCAGAAAAAAGGACCCGTTGACTAAGTAGAAACTCTGTGAGAAGCAGTAAAAGGAATAAGTAATGCAAGTCTTCCATTGCTGTTTCAGAGGGGAGAGTGCTTCCCATCTGATGACTGTCAAAAACAGGATATCAAGTCATCCTCTAAACTACCAAAAGTTTCCACCATAACTTTGTTACTGTACAGTGTAAAGGTGTATCATCCTTTCAATTGGTGACTTAACTGATGTAACCTGGCATCAACTCAGATCTAGAATGCGTTGAAGTGGATGACCTTGAAACTTGCAAGACAGTTAAACAGGCCATTTTCACTAGATGTTTACCTAATCCTACCATGTTTCCAGCTCTGTGAGTTTCTTGCTATAAGATGTTTGCCAGTGAATATTTAATATAGTTCTGAAACATCAAGACAGCAGCAAGGAACTTTGTTGGTCTGACCACATTCTGTCATTATACTGTGCTTGCAATGCAAAGACACATACCTTTATGATAACAAAAAAGTCTCCAAGATAAATAAAAAAAATAAGTATATCATTGTTACCAAAGCTCTGTGTGGGAAAACAGAAGAGAAGCTGTTCACCCTTTTCCGGGTGAGGATTTTATTTGAAATAAATACAAACTTATTCTCTTACTGATTCTGTGAGTAATTTTCCCAGTCTTCAGATGTTATCACCAGAAGACTCATGATTTATAGATAATGTAAGCTACATGTACACTTTTTTTGGTTCTACAATAGAGTTGTCATTTCCATATAGGAGACGATAATAAATGATGAAATGTAATGTCTCAACATATTCAAAGCCCCTCTGCAGAAGAAACCTTTTTTGTTAACTGTCTATTTCCAGGCTTTTGTGTTACATGCATGTGTTGTTTGGCAGGTCCTTAATACAGAGTTGACATAATATATAAGGCACCTGTGGGATACATAGGGCTTATATAATGATCATAAGGCAGATCTACTGCCATTTCCTCTATCAGCACCACATTATATAAAAGTTATTCTTAGTGACTTTAATGCTGACAAAGAATCAAGATTGTTAAACATGGTAAGAATGTATACATCTCATGAGTTCACATGTTCATAAGCTTGGTGAACAAGCCTAAGACCTACTGCCTATTGAGAAGCTTGATGCTATAGAACTTTCTAGTGCTTTTATAGTCATGCAGTTCTTTGAAGGCATGGATTGATGGGTTGAGTTTAACCTAGCTTATGAGTTTATTCCATAGGCATGGGAGTCTTTGAGAGAATAAGCTGTCACATTTAACAATATGTATGATTTTAATTCTTACTAAGGTTGAGTGTATACCACCAGGCTGCAAATACTCCTTTAATGTTTTGTGTGTCAGGTATAAGTCTTTTAAAGTAAGGGAGTAAAATTCAGAGATCAGAGATTGTTTCTTTAGGATTTTGGCTGTAACACAAGCTTTTAAACCCTTTAATTTTTTTTGTGAGAAATGTTTACACTTCCTCCAGTTGCACTGGATTGTACATGAGTTAGTTATAAAACATGTCACAGTATTCTATAACTGGTCTGATAAGAGCTGCTTTTAAGGAAACAGTTACCTCCCAGACATGTCTGTTAGTCTCGCAGAGGACCAGTTGAGCAAGTCCGTACATTTTGCAAGTGGTAGCAGCTATGTTGGTATCAAATGAAAAGAGAGCATCTACAAAGACTCCTAAGTCAGCTGCTACTTTATCAACTTCTAGCTGTTGCCAGTCAGTTTATAAAGCTGCTATGCTTTTTGCCAAATGCCAGAATGCTGCATTTTTGACACTACAGGCAATGTCATTACACATTTTATTTTTTTATTATTTACACATTATTGACCAGGTTATCCACTAGGCCAATGGCTTCCTTTGAGGGGAGACCCAGTGTGGTATTCATACTGATTGGGGAAATTGTGTCAGGGCATCAGGGAACTTTCCCTTCTCTTGGTAGTGAGAGAAGAGTTTGTATGTGACACAACTGACTTCCTGTTTCCAGTCCAGGCATGGAGATGGCCAGGAGAAACATGGAGGCTGTAAGCCAAAGTGAACTGGTGGTAAAAAAGTATTGAAAGTGAAGGAAAATTTATAGAATCGCTACCTGAAATGTTCTCAAATGATTTGGGAGCAGAGAAAATATTGAGTGGAGAGGAGGTCAAGAAGGAAACGGAGGTGAATGCAGAGGTGGAAATGGATTCAGAGCAAAATTTCCAGAAAAAATCTGTTTGAATTGACAAACAGTGAAAAAATGCATTATTTCAACCCTCCAGTCGGGAGGGTTGCACCATGTTTATCTGGAGGAGATTCTAAACCAGACAGCCAGAAAGTAGAACTGCAGTATCCTGGAGTGAGATTATGGAGAAAATAGAAAATGTGCCAGAGAAAGTTCCAAAGAAAAATCTTATGAAGAAACAATGGGAGAAGCAGCCAAAGAGTAGATGGGCATAAAGGAATCTAAGAAGAAATTTGTTGTTTGGGTGAACAGTAAAAAGGAAGAAGGTTTGGACATATATGTGGTATGGGGCAATGCTATAGTACCACTGGGTGTTAAAGTTGAAGAGGTAAGAGCTTTCATTTTAATTAATAAAGAAACATTTTGTGACTTGATATTTGAAACTGGTCAAGCTATGGAATTTTTTTTTTTGGGCGGGGAGTTTATGAAAAAAGAAAACAAAAAAGGGTTTTGATTCAGTTAACTGAAGTGGAAGCAAAAGAACTGAAAGAACATTTGTTGACAATATGTAAAGAAGATGAAAGAGGACTATGGACTGCATGATGTGAATGTGGAGTAATTTTAAAAATGGAAAATGACAATGTAATACATATACCTAGTATTATTGATGTTCATGGTAATAGAGGTCTTGTGAAATATAGAGGACAATGTTATTTTTGTGGAAAGAATAATCATTTAATTAATGAATGTGGCAAAAAAATGTTATTTATGTGGGCAGACAAGTCAATGCAAAGAAATGTGAATTATAATGTAAAAAATGTGGCATTGCAGGACATTCATGGTTAGAGTGTGAGATAAAGACACAAGACAATGGAAATAGGAAAGAAACTGTTAATGCAGTTATACAAGAAAAAGAAATAGAAGAGAATGTTGTACAGGCAAATACACCACAACTTAAAAATGTGGACGTTGCTTTTAAGATTACAGGGAAAGATAAAGAAAAAGAAATAGATGAGACAAGTGAAGAAGAGTCAGAGTGGCATATAGTAAAAGGCAAGCAAATTCAATTGGAAAGAGAGTGAGGGAGTGAAAAAGAAAGTTTAAAAATATAATGGTAGGCTAAAATAAGAAAGGTAAGGGATAAAAACATCTTTTATACAACTGTTCTATAAAGCTGAACATTTCAGCTTTAAATGTGAACAGTATGAAAAATATTAAGAGAATTAATATATATTGGAGTGTGACTGTGGATGCTCAAATAATAGTGTTAGACATTAGATTGTTAACGGAAGAGAAAAGAATGCAAACAGAAAAGCTTTGGAATTATATTTGGAATATAGGTAAATAAACTTGTTCAGGTATATGTATATTGTGTAAAGAGAATATAAAGATATTAGATATAGCAGTAATAGAACTAGGGAGAATAACTAGAATAACTGTAGTCAATTTGAGATGGAAAAAGCATGTATATAGGGTTATAGCATTATATGCGACATGTAACAAAAAAGAAAGGGAAATCATGTTTAAAAGTATACTTAATTATATTTGTGTGAATATGGATATAATAATGGCAGATGACTTTAATTGTAACCTAAGGAATGAAAAGAAGGACTGTGATATTAAAATAGTTACAGAAATGATGAGGAGTGGACAATTAAAAATATGGGAGAATAAACACTGGACCTATAAGAGGAATGAAATAGAAATTGATTACTTTTTAATATCAACAAGTTTCAAAATTACTCAAAAAGGAATAAACTATACTGGATTTTCTGATCATGTGGCTATTGGGATACAAAATCATGAAAATGAGGAATATATTAAAATAGGAAAAGCAATAAAAAGAAGTAATGAAAAAGAATTAGATATATGAGAACAGAAATGGAGAATTATGGAAACATATGAGACCTTTCTATGAAAATTGGACCATTTAGTGGATACAGTTTAAAAAGAAATATAAAAAGGTATTTTTAGAATGTGTAGATGAGAACAGGAAAAGAGAAAAAATGGAATGCAGAGTATTAAGTAAAGAACGTTTTGATGGTTTATTAGAAAAGGATAGAATATTATATTAAAATAAAGAGAAATATATAAAATAAATCAAGAAAAAAATGATTTGTTATATAAGCAAACATATTGCTTACAAGGAAAAAAAGAGGAGGTAACACCATATTTATATAAAATAATGAAAGAAAGAAAAATAAGAGAATTAAAAAATAAAGAATGGAAACAAGTTAAAAAGCAAGAAGGAATATGTGAAATAATTGAGCTATGTACTAGATGTATTTGTCAAAAGAGAAGTGGTCATAGAATCAATTTATAATGATAATAGATATAAAAAAGACAATGGATATTTAGAAAAAAATATATATAAATGAGTTGAATGAGATTATGAAAGATATTAACCAATTCAGCCACGGGATTAGATGGGATTGAATATAATATATATAAAGAAATGGAAGACTGGCAAAAATGGTATTATTGCAAGTTATGAATGGATGGAAAAGGGATTATATACAAGGAAATTTGCATGGGGTTTTTAAAATTCATATTTAAGAAAGGAAATAAAGATGAGATAAAAAACTGGGGACCTATAATGTTAAATAATATGGACTATATTTTTTATGAGAATAATAGCTAAAAGTGTACAATGTAAAATGGAAAGGTTATATAATCAAAATTTGTTTGGAAGAAAAGGAAAGGAAAGTCAGGATTTGTTGTGGTTAATAAGATAAGTAGTTGATGACATTATTAATAAAAAGTAGAAGTAGAGGTTATGATAGGTGATATAAGTAAGGCATTTGATAATATTCAATATTAAGCATTATGGTGAATTTTGCAGGCATATAACATAAGTGACAAAATATTACATATCATTAAATCAATTTATGAAAAAATATGTGAAATTAAACATAAATAGAGTGTGGAATAAAACAAGGATATCCATCCAGCAGTGTGATATTTTCATTAGTCATCAATGTAATAGTTAGGGAAATAAATAAAATGACAAGTAATGGAGGATATAAAATGATGAAGGAGGTACAAATACCAATTATGCTTACTTATGCTAATGACATTGAAATAATTGCTAAAAATAAACTGAGTGGAAGAAATAAATGAAAACTTTATTATAATATTAAAGAAATTTGGTTCAAGTATAAATAAAGAATAAAGCAAAGGATTTGGTTATGAATGTATAATAGGAGGTTTAGAATATAATGTAATGTGTATATATATATATATATATATATATATTGGCTATAGTATGTGGTAGAAGTGAATATAAACATGAGCAATGGGACAAAGTTTTTAAAGAAATCAAATATATAATTGTTTTGTGGAAAACGTATAGCTTTTCATATAGAAAGAAAACACATTTGATAAAGACTAGAATATTGGGTAAAATAGCTGTGTTGCAAACATTTATATAATACCAGGGAAGTATGAAAAAGAAATTATGATGATAATATTTCCGTTCAACTGGGGGTTAAGAGTGTGCACCCTGTAAAGAGAGGAATTTTGTATATGAAAGAAGGGGTGTGGCTGGGATTGATAAACACAATTGTATATGCAGCTTCTTTAAATATGTATAAAGTATTAAAAGGAGTTATGAAGATAAACATTGGGTAGATACAATAATATATAATAAATACAATTAACTTTGGGAAGAAATAGGAATGAAGAAAATAAGTAAAGTATTATTAATGAAGAAATGAAAGAATTTCATAGAAAAATTTTATTATGGAAACTAAAAAAAGAATGCAATAGAAAAGAACAGAAAATAATAGTTTGTTAATATTATGACATCTTTTTATTTTGTTGATCCATGGAAAGAGACTCAAGTAAGAAAAAAGCAGTATGATGAGATGTACAGTTATAAAATAATTAATGTAATGATTTTTTTGTGGAGGTTGTCCATAGGTAAACTACCATTAAAAGCAAATATGACATACACAAGTAAATAGGATAGAATATTTAATGAGTGTAAAGAGTTTGAAACAACAGAACATGTAGTTTTAAAATGTGATAGAATTCAAGAGTTTTGGAAAGAATTATGTAAACATGCTTTAGTTAAAGATTTCTTGTAATTTGAAATGTTAAATATGGGCATGATAGAATATGGTTATTATGGAACAAGATCTGAAGAAAAGGCGAAGAAAATCTACAAAGTTATATTTTATGTAACATAGACAATATGGAATGAGAGGCTTAATGAGATCAAGTACAATGGAAATTGGACATAAAATATTGGAGAAAATATGGTTTTGGTTGTGGGTAAAAGGGTGGGAGTTAATACTTAAAAAGAAGTTTGATGATGTATTGAGTGATGTTCTTCATGTAAATATGTGAATATGTAAATATGCAAATAATATGAAATGTATGAATGGTTACAAATTAAAAAAAAACTACTTGTCATTTTTGTGAGTGGGAACCAGAGAATGTGTGCAAGATTTTGAGGAAATGTTTCAAAGAAACCTGTTTGATGGAGATGAGTCAGCAAATGATGGATGTATAATTACAATCCTCCAATGAGGAGGGTTTGAGGATGATTTAGTTGAAGAAATGCTACTGCAGAGTGAGCCAGAAAGTGAAGGAGATGTTTCATGTGGGACATTATGGAGAAAATACAAAAGGAAGATGCAGAGACAATCCTGAAGAATACTGGTTAGATAGAAAAAAAATATATGCAGAGAAAGTAAAAGAAGACAAAAGTGGAGTAGCAGAAGAAAATGAAAAACAGAAGTGTGTTGTAAGGATTCAAAGTAAAGAAGACAAAGAACTGAACAAGTATGAAGTGTGGGACAATTTAATAGCTCCTTTGGCTGTAAAAGCACATGAGGTAAGAGCTTTTATTCTTAACAAAGAAATATGTTGTGACCTTATATTTGAGACATTTTTCAAAGGAAAATTTTCTTGGAGAATATGAAAAAAAGAAATACTGTAACCTATGGAATCGTTATGTGATGAAAGCATTTAACAGGGAAACAAAAAAGATTAATCTGCAATTTCAAGTAGAGGTAGAATTATAGACTTTTGAAAGGACATTTGAAAGCTTTATGTAAAAAATACTGGGCACTGCAAGAGGTTATGGCAAAAGGGGTATAGACTGGTGGCTGGGATTGTAATATTATGTTAAAAATTGAACGTGAAAAAATATACATATACCAAGCATGATAAATGTGGAGGGGAATATTGGTGTTTGTGTTCAACTGGCATTTCAAGTCTTCCAACCCAAAACTACTATTTTTTTTTTTTTTTTGTGGAAAAGAACATTTGCTAAGTAACTGTGACAAAAGAAAATATATTTGTAAGGAAATGGGACATGATACAAAAATGTGAATTAAGATGTTACAAATGTAATAAAGTTAGAAATTTATGGATGTATTGCAAAAATGAAAATAACACTAGGGAAATGGAAGAAAAAAGGGAAGAAAATGAACAAAGAGAATAAATTTTATAAGCAATAGAAATGGAAGAAAAATCAGATATGAAAAATAATAAGCAAGACATAGAAGAATGTTCTGAAATAAGTGATGAAGACATAAACTGGGAAGTAGTAAATGGGAAAAAAAGAATTCTACTGGTAAAATGGTAAAGGGCAGAAAAAGAAAATTTAAAGGGATAAGTACAAAAGAAAGGAAATTGATGAAAAGTAATGCTTATACAACTGAAGATTGGGGTTTGCTATAATGGTTAAGGTGTTTGACTCACAGACACAAGGTACAGTGTTTGATTCTTATCGCTGAAAACGAAATTGTTTATGCCTAGAATGCCCGATTAATAAAGCTGGCCCAGGAGTTAGCTCTGAACTTATGAAACCATGAATCTAAGGAAAAAGAAAAATGAAAATGTTGAGTGCTTTCTGTAAATGTGAATAGTATTAAGAATATGAATTTTGGAGTGGTGTAATACATGTAATGAAGATGTAATTATATTAAAAGACACACAATTTTTTAACAAGAAAGATTACAAACATTAAAACTATGGGGAAGAAATATAATTTGGGAAATGACAGATATTCTGGAATAGCAGTATTCTGTAGAAATACAGTAAATAGATGTAGCTTCAGCAAAAATCAGAAGATTAACCATTGTAGATGTAAAATGGAAAGAACAAGTATATAGAATTATAACATTGTATGCTTATACTAATTGTAAAGAAAGGAAAAGCTTATTTCATCAGATTTTACACTGTGTAGTCGTATATATGAATATTATAATAGCAAGAGACTTTAATTGTGATTTAAGAGGCAAGTGTAAAAAGAAAGGAAATTATATAAGAAAAAATGTTAGAAGTTATAAGATGTGGTAAGTTAAAATTTTGGGACAAAAATTCATGGACTTACAAAAGAGGCATGTATAAAAATGAAATTAATTATTTTATAGTAACAGAAGGTTTATTTATAGAAGAAGGGGAGGTTGTTGAAACAGGATTTTCTAATTGTCCTGCAGTATGGCTAGAGATAAAATAAGGAAGATATAAAACTAAATCAAAGCCAGACTAGGAGATATTGTAAACAGGACTGAATGTAGGGAGTTAGCTTGGATTCTTCAATTCCAAGCAGATAAGAAGTGTGGTCTTAATGGGAAAGTGTCATTAAAACCTGCTCTGAGAGCCAAGGGACTACGTAAGAAATAGGAGAGTTTAGGGAGTTGTTTTTTGTTTTTATGGTGTGTGGAGTTTTATTTAGTTATTGATTTTTTGCAATACATTTTTGTCTTTATTATAATTTTTGTGTTTGTAGTGAGTATTATACTTTTATTTTTGTTTTTTTATGTGTTATAAGCGGCTTTACTGCTTTATCATTGACCGTAAAAGCATTAGCTTATTAATTATTATTTTTGTTATATAGTTTTTCAGATAGAAGTAGTTTATACTGTAATTATATTGTAGTGTTTTGTATGTTCGTGGAAAGTTTTTTGTAGTCATGTTATTGATGTTTAGTGACATTGTTTGCTTTGGATCATTGCGGCTGGCGTTGCTATTAGATAAGAAATTGCTGTGTTTTATTATTTTGTTTACAGTTGTCTGCTATAGTTTCTGTAGTTGAATAACACGTATTTAGCCAGTGAAGCAAATATTTATTATATTTTTGTATTGTTTGGCACTGATGTTTAAATAATGGATAAGGATACTCTCTCTCAGTGGATGTGAGATGGTTTGCTGACTTTTACTAATGAGATGCTAGGACTGAAGTTTTTAAACAATGACAGCTACTCATTTTAGTTATTTTCCATTCGAGTGTTAAGCATAGCTGTCAACTGTACAGATTTTTGTCTCATATTTTTGATCATAAAATTTGTGGTTTGCTGGATAACTACTACGGATTGCAGGCACTAAATAATGACATACATTTGAGTTTTAGACTTAATATCTTTCAGGAAATGCATGCTAACACAAATCCTGTTAATATAACAATTTTCTAAGTTTATAAGAGCTTTATTTAAAATCTGTCCCTATTTTTAGGCATTTGTCCCCCCATATTGTAGGCTTTGTCCAGATTTCTTGCACTAAGAGGTTGAGAAGTATGGTGTTAAGTCATGCATACATATGTTTCGCTATTAAGTGAAATTCAGTCTAGGTATTTTTGATCAGTTGCATTAATGCAATCGATATTATAGTTAGAGTGTTTATGTTTTTGATGTGGTTGTATTTAGATAGTTGTTTAAAAGGTTTTTGTTTTCTGTATGTATTTTTTGTGAGTGTGTTTTTAAGTAAGGGTACTGAGCCCGTTTTGAATGCTATTGGTTTGTTAATGCTGCTAAGGTTAAGCAGTGATTGGTTTATGTTCCTTTTGTATCAATGGCAGTTGGTAGTTATAAGTCAGGACTGGATATGTATGCTTTTCTGTGACCAGTCATAGAAGAATTCATTGATTGGCCTCAGTTTTTTGTCTTTTCCATCAGATTGGTCGGTTATTACATGTAGGATGCCTCATCCAGGATTCTAGTGAATTTTTTTATAGATTTTATTTTTCGTAATTTATGTAAGCATTCGTCGGTTTTCCCATTAATAGTGGAACTACAAATGTGAAGTTAGTTTTTGATATTAGATTCCATTTTCATGTACTAGAGGGACTTAAGGATGTGATTTGCGATCTTACTATATGTAAATGGGTTTATCGCAAACTACTTAAGTTCATAAGTTTATAGGTAAGGTACTAGGCTATCTGCCCGGAGGCATTTATAAGCCTAGCCAGAATGTGTTGGCTTTCGCCACCCCCTTAGCTTAGTTCCCTGTGCCTTTGTCCAGCAGAACCACTGAAGTAATCCCCGGGGTAAACTCTGTTTCCCATCCACTCGTCAAGGTTTCTCTTGAAGAGTGTTTGCGAGGAGCTCTGCCTAATGTAGATTGGAATCTTGTTCCACAGCATGGGAAGTCTCTGGGACAGGAATCTATCCCTCCAGCACGTCCTGTTTATTGTTGTGGTGAGGTTTAGATCTCTAGAGTATGTGGCTCGAGGGGATACGGTTTTGTTTAGGTGGAGCATGTCCATCAATTCTGGATTGGACATGGCCTTGTATGTCAGGCAGAGATCACCTCTGAGTAGGCGGTATGCAACCAAGTACATCTGGTATTTCTTCAGTCGAGCTGCATAGGGCATCTGTTTGAGGCCAGTGATCCTCTTGGTGAGGTACTTCTGTGATCTTTCCAGCTGTTGCAGGTGTCTTGTAAGGTACATCCCAAAATGGGGCATTGCACTCTATGATGGGTCTGATGAGTAGAGGGGCACAATGACCTCTTTTAATCTGGATGCGAACCCTTTTGTGATTAGGTGGGTCACATAGAAGGATTTTCTATCCACTTTAGCAATGTGATTATCAAAGGAGAGATTACTATCTACTTGGGTCCCCAGATCCCTTGTAACGTTTTCGTTATTTAGGGGACTACCACCTATGTGGTAATTGTGGGTACTTTGTCTTTTCCAAAGAGGATGACTATGAACTTTTTGGTATTTAGCTTGAGGCCATGATTTTGACACCAGGTATCCGTCTCAGTGAGACCCTTTTGGAGGATGTCTGTGTCAGCTGGAGAGTCATTTATAGCCCCTAGTTTGCAGTTGTCTGTAAACTTGGTCAGCCATAGTCCTCCTGTGCTTGTCTGTACCTCTGAGAAGTATATGCCGAACAGGAAGGCTGCTAGGACTGAGCCCTGGGGAGCACCACTTGTAACAGTTTAGAGTCGGACCTAGCTCCCACAACTCTCACCATGTGGGTTCTGTCCATGAGCCAGTTGTCAACCCATCTTGTGACGTAAGGGTTTATGTTCAGGCTGGTGAGCTTATCTATAATACCAGAATGGGGAATGGTGTCGAAGGTCTTTGTGAGGTCTAAGTAGGCTGTCTGTACCACCTTTCTCTCATCTATACGCTTGGTAACTGTCTCAAAGAAGTCCACCAGATATAGGAGGTATGATCTGCCCTTAACAAAGCCGAACTTTGTAGGGTCCAGTGTTTGGAGGTTCCCAATGTCTCTGTTAATGAGTTCCATGATGATGCACTCCATAGCCTTGCAGACCAAGCTAGTCAGGCTTATATGGCGATAGTTCCCGGGGTCTGTTGTGGCTCCACCTTTGTGGAGCAGAATAACCGTTGCTGTGCACCATTCTATGGGTACATATCCTGTGGAGAGGCTGAGTTTGAACAGTGTGTTTAGGTTAGGGGTTAGTTCATCTTTGAGCTTGTGTAGGACGCAGCCTGGGACACCACCCGGTCCCATTGTTGCTGTGTTTTTGGCTTTTGAGAGGGCTGTTTTAACCTGAGTGTCTGTGATTTCAGGGGCTCTGCATTCTTCTGGCATGGTTATGGGCCCTTTTGGGGATGAGAGGGGGTGAACTTTGCACTTAACCAGTCTGCCAGGATATTGGCTATATCGGTTGGTTCAGTGTATTTTGTGCCATTCTGCACTAACTCCGAGCAGATCTGAGCATTACCACTTAGATTCTTGACATAGCTAAAGAATGCCTTGTGGTTATCTTTGGAGTCCTTGGAAATGTTTCTTTCGAAGCTCGCCTTGGATGATTTTATGAGGGATTGTAGTTTCTTGCTGATATGATCAGGGATGTCTTCCCTTCTTGGGATTTTACTCTTTTCTGTACTAGTTTCCTCCTTCTATTGTATAGCTTGTTTATGGCAGGGGTCCACCAGACTGGTTTCCTTTTCTTGGAGGAGTGAGTCTTGGTTTTGCTTGGGATAGCACAATCCATGCATTCTTGTAGGTGCCCATAGAATGCATTAGTAAAGGATTTTGCAGCTTGGACAGCATTATCTTTTAGCATGGGGGCTTTGAAACTTTCCACCTCGTCTTAAGTAACATGAAGTTTGCTTTTGAAAAGTTTTTCATGGTAGTTTCCTTGTCTGGGGTAGAATGTGGATATCCAAAGTGATTTGTTTATGATCCAATCTAACCAGCAAGGGGTTGACCTCCAGTGTGGAACACCAGTCACCCATGTTGCTGATGACCAGGTCCAGTATGTTGTCACCTCTGGTGGGAGTGTTGACCAGTTGATCCAGGGCATTTGAGTTTATAAATTCTAGGAAATGTGTTGCAAGGGAGTTAGTACTTGAGTAGTTTTCCCAGTTAATGTTTGGGTAATTGAAATCACCCAATATTAGGACCTTTATGTTTCCTGATGTTTCCAGAAACGTGGAATGGTGGTCTTGGGACATGGTGGGTGATCCGTAACATCAAGCATGTCATCCCAAGTGGACAGACACTGGATCCCCTTTGAATGACACCAGAAACTTAGCTAATTGTTGAAATTGATAATTTTTTCTTTATACAGTGGTATTCTTGGTGAGGGCAGGATGCTGCACAAGGTCAGGGTCATACCGGCCTGGTCTAAGTGATCAGAGATCTCTTCCATGTCTCTTTTTATGTAGCCCAGGGAGATACGGCTCAGGTCATTCACACCAACATGGACAATGACAGAGTCATATTTGTACTTGTTCTGGAGTGACCTAAGTGCTTGTGTTATGTGGTGGATCCTGGCACCCGACAGGCAGCTAACAGTAACCTTCTCCTTATTCAGCCTAGTGAGTGGGATGTCAGTGTGCCTGACTATAGAGTCACCTATTACTAGTATGTTGGGTATGTTATTTTGCCTTAAGGGCTGTGATTGCATGGTACACTGGTTTTATGAAGTATGTGTTTCATGGTTTGTGTTGGGGGGGTGGAGGTTGCTTGGATGTCTGCTTTGGAGGTCTCTGTTGCTTTTGCAGATTTTTATTTAAGAGCCTCCAAGTATGTTTTGTGTATTTATATGTGTTTGTTTCCGGTGCTGGTTTAATGGGTCTATGTGAGACCGGTGGTGTGATGAAAGTATTTCCCTTCTCCTCTTGACTGTCTAATCCAGTCTTGCGTTGAGAGAGCTTAGCCTCCAGTTTGGCTGTATAATTGCATCTCTCGCATGTATTAGTGTTTGGTGGTAGGAGTGGTAGGAAGAGAGGGTTGTCTGTGTACATGAGACAGTTGTAACATTGCCTCAGAATGCCCAGATTCACCAGTTGGACTGGAGATTACACCTGAAACTGCCCTTTGGACATATCTGGATAGGTACAGTGAACTGTTTTACTGAATGACTGGTAAGGTCGAATAGAGAGCCTCGTCCTTCTGTACAGTATAGGGTGGTCCTAGTGCTAGGGTTTATAAGTGCTTGCTATGTGTTTTGAGCAAGTGCCAGTCTGAGAAATCAATGGTTTGAGTGCTTAAGTTGAAAGTTTGTCTAGTTCCAAAGGAAAATTTGAAGAGGATACTTTGTGGAGCCAGGAATAGTTATACCCTAGCTAACTGGTGCTGCCCGGCACGCAAAACCGGGCAAATGCATTTTTTATAGCAGGGAAATTAAATAGATAGAAATTAGCCCAAAATGGCCAATATGCTACTAATTTCTGGGCTGAAACCACTCCTCCAGGGACAGATAGGCTGCTCAAAGCTACCCTCTCTCAAAGGTGAACAGAGAAACTTCCTTCTATCCAAGTAAGGTATGGGCAAACACAGAGATTTGTAACACAGCCCTGAATTCAGGACTAACCTGAAAACTGGACTATACTAGCTTTGAAAGGCAGGAAACAAGTATATATATATATATATATATATATATATATATATATATATATATTTCAGAAAATAAAGCAGATACAATAAAAAAACCTACTTTAAATGTACAGAAAAAGATACTTATTGTTATATGTCTCAGATCAGGGTTGTAGTCAATGGCCCTAGTAATAAATTAGGAAGAAACACAAATACAGTAAAAGCAGATGAATAAAGTGCAAAATTTTTTTTTTGTTAGTAAAGTGCAAGGAGAGAGGAAGGAAGAACTTAAGTGGGTTGGCCTTCTCAAATCTTCTCTCTGTATTAAGTAGAGTGAACACTAGACTCAAAATATGATCTCACTGTACTCTGTTAAGTGAGAGATGGACTCAGGAGGAGTGTTCGAATACAGACTTACAGGAGGGGCGGGCAAATCCAGAGCCACCAACACTAACCAAAACAAGAACAGGGAGGGTGGGTGGGGAACTAACTGCAGAGAGACACACAGCACACTATATTCAGTGAAACACGCAATTAGGTAACAGAGAAAATGAAATACAGTACTTTTAAAACTGCAAGTTTGTACTTAACTTCAGCTTCTAATGCAGGTGATTGTAACCAACCAAGTCTCTCAGAAGTTGAGCATAAAATGAGTTCTCAAACTTTGTGGCTAGCACTTAAAGTACAGAGGAAGCCCTCTAGGCTAATAGTTAAATATCAGTTAAAGAAGTGAGAAGACCACCAACCCTCTTATAGCAGAGAGACACACAGCACACTATATTCAGTGAAACACACAATTAAGTAACAGAAAAAAATGAAATACAGTACTTTTAAAACTGCAAGTTTGTACTTAACTTCAGCTTCTAATGCAGGTGATTGTAACCAACCAAGTCTCTCAGAAGTTGAGCATAAAATGAATTCTCAAACTTTTGATATGTTTTTACTATGAAGACTAGGCTATGATAGTTTGTTCATACTTCCTGATGTAGAAGGGGAGATTCTTGTTTGTAAGCCTATAGAAGGTTGTTTTGCTTGATTTTAGAGGTTTGCTGATTGGTTAGAATTGGTGTTTTCCCTATATGATTGGGTATTTACGTTCAGAACAGGCAGCAGTGTGCTATCAGCTCAATTTTTATTTTATTTGACTCATAACCAGGCTATTTGTGTTTTTGACATTTTCAATCAACTTGAGTATGAGTAGCACTGACCCTATGGGGGAAGGGCTTATTTTCTACAAACATGTTTACCAATCATCATGTTGTCATACACATTAGTTTAAATATACTGTTATTAGAGGAAACAGTTTTTACAGTGAGCTGATTGGAACTCTGGCCAGTACAATTAAGGATGGTTTTGGTTAGGGATTGCCTTTTTGGCAGTACGCTTTATTTTATGCTATAATCATCATTTAAGATAGGTGAACAGTATGTTTCAAATGGGATATTTTTGTTCTTGGGAAGCGTGTTTATTTTATGTGGTTTTCTGCATTTTGATGTACAAGTTTTTATTATAGACATTTTGAAGAAGTGGAATATGTGTTTTTAATTATTGTTAATTAATTTTAATGCATATACAATGTTGTGTACTTATTCGGTGCAGTAGATTGAATGTGTTTGCATCCATTGAAAATGAAGGATTGCAAACATTTACCCAATAGGGTTTTAGAATACACTAATAGGTTAGTTACCTTTTTTATAGATCGTCATTGGATGGCTTTAGTATGTATGCTTCCTAGAAGCAAACTTAATATTCACTGTTAATTATTTGATTGTTACTTGACAACTATTGGATGTTAGAAATTTTTTAAGTATTTAAGCTGCGATGTCAATGCATTTATTAATAGACTGAAGAAGCAACAGTACGTTGCGAAAGTGCTTACTGTTTTGTTTTATCCTTTAATAAAGTCATCCATTTCCTTACAATAGGTAGTGGTGGATGTTCTTTGGATTTCTATTTCTGTTGCACCACTGTGTTGCTGTTGGAGTTGTTTTTTTTTTTTTCATTTTTTGCTCATGATATAAAAATAGGCAAAGGAATAAAAAGTATAAATGAGAAAGCATGGTATGAGGATGGAAATAGGTTAATAGTACAGTTATAGAAAAATCATATTACTGTGAGAACATTTTATAAAAATGTATCTGATGGTGGATGATATTTAAGGAAAATATAAAAATATTTTTAACAGTGGCAATATGATGTGAGAAAAGTAGAGAAAGAAAGGTATAAAAGAATATATAATGATGTATTGGAAGATTTAGACCATAATGGTAGAAAGTATTTTGATAAAGAAAAATAATTATATGAAAGAAATAAAGAAAAAAATACAGGAATTGTTATATAAACAAAGATATTTTACAAGGAAAATGAGAAGTATTGAGTTACTTAAGCAGATTAGTAAAGGAAGATGGTAGTGTAATGAGAGAAATAAAAAAAGGAGAAATAGAACTCGGGAAAAGATTATGAATATGTACAAAAAATGTTTAATGAAAAAAAGGTAGTGAAAAAACATGAAAAGTAAAAAAAGTTAACAGAAAAAAGTTGGAAAAGAGATTTCTGTAAATGAGCTAGATGAAGTATTAGAAAAAGTAAATATATATTCGGCTGTAGGCCTAGATGGTATAGGCTATGAAATGTATAAAAATGTAAGGGATGGTCAAAAAATATTTTTAAAGATTTTGAATGAATGGGTAAATGAAGGTTTTATGTATAAAGAATTATGTAGTGGAATACTTAAATCCAAATGGAAGAAAAAAGATAGAAGAGAATTAAAAACTGGAGACCAATAGTACTGAATAATAATGATTATAAGATCTTTATGAAAGTAATGCAAAAATGATTTGAAACTAAAATGAAAATATTATAGAAAATAGCGTATATAGTATAAAGGGGAAGGGTTGTCCAGAATTATTGATAGAGAAATTGTGGATGATATGAACAGAAAAGAAAAAAGCAAAAATTATGATAGGAGACCTTAATAAGGCATTTGACACAACTGAACATGAAATCTCTTGGGTAGTAAAGTGAGAAAGTCAGAAAAATATGCATGTCAGCTCATAGTAATAATAAAGTAAAAATACTTAGAAATTGTTGGTTAAGCCAAGAGGTACATATGAAGAGTGGTGTAAGACAGGAATGTCTGAGTTGTATACTTTTTCATTAGTTATGAGTGTGATAGTACGTGAACTAAATTGCATAATGAAGGAGGTGAGGTATATAACGCCTCAGAAAAGTTAAAAATTCCAATTCTGTTAACATATGCAGATGACAATAATTTCAAAAAAAGCAAAAACTGGATAAAAGTAATAATTTGCACAAATGAGTGTCTAGGGATGATAGGGATGGCTTTAGATAAAAGAGAAAAGTAAAGGTTTAAGTGATGTAGAGATTGGGGGTATATATTTCACAGTGAATGAAATTTCTATGTTGGGTATAAAATTTGGGAATAAACATGTAAGTAGAATTCAGTGGGGGAAAACAGTAGAAGAAATAAAGCAAACATGTCTTTTCTGGAGAACATATAAATTAGCATTCAGAAAAAAAGGCTTATTTAATAAATTCAGTACAGATGGTAAAAGCAACATAATTGGCAAGTGTATTTATGTCACCACCAGTATTTGAAAATGAATTATTAGAATTTTTTTTCATTTATATGGGGTTCTAGATTAAACCCAGTAAAAAGAGGAGTTTTGTATGTAATTAAAGAAGGATGATGTTTTTGGTTTAATTACCCAGTAGTATAAGCTGCTTCATAACATTTATACAAATTGTTAAAGCTGATAAATTGAAAGATGAGATATTAATAGTAAGACTGTATAAATATAAGTATGATAAAGTTTGGGTATCTTAAAAAAGAGTAAATGAGAAAAAAGTGTATACATGTTGTTGTGTCTTTCGGCTTTTCCCAGTTAGGGGTCACCACAGCAGAACTCCGGTCCACTACATGAAGAAATAAAATTTTACCAAAATATTTTTGTGGAAAATAAAAATTGCTGATATAGAAAAAGTTAGGAAAGTATGGTATAAGAATGTAATGATTGGGAAGAACTAACAGATGAAAAAAAGTAAAGCTATAAAAATAAGAAGCAAATGGTGTAATCAGAAATTAGAATGTCACAATTTTTTGTAGAGACTAGTAATAAATTGTCAGTAAAAGGAAATATACCATATAAAAAGAAAAGTGATAGAATATGTTTACATTGTTAAGAAGAGGAAACAATGGAACGTGTTCTTGAAGTGTAAAAGAGTAAAAACATTATGGGGAAACTATGTAAAGAAGCATTTTTAAGATATAAAAGAAGTGGATAAAATCAACATGGATATGATTAAATATGGATATTATAAGAACAGAGGTAAATATCTTAAATGAAATGATAAACATTTATTTTATGTTATATGGGTTATATGGAATGAAAGAATAAATTAAATTGTTTAATAGTAAATGGATTTTATCAACAGTATTAAGTAAAATCAGATGATGGTTATGGAAAAAGGAATGGGGGTCTGATAGGGATGAAAGTTTAGCATGATTGTAAAGGAAATTATGATTGTGTGCAAACCGATTTGTATATTTATATATTTGTACATATGTAAATGTACATTTTAAATATTTTATAAATAAGAGTTATCTTTTGTATATAAATACATGACCATACTCCCTTCATTGTGAGGGGAATGTTTTTGCTTCTGCACTTCTGCTTCTGTTCCTGGCACAGAGACAGCTAGGAAAAACTGTGCAGTAATGGAGGGAGAAGATAATTGTTCTGTTGATGATAGCAGTGTGGTTCTGTCACTCTGTTAGCTGTTGAAAAGCAAATAGAAAGTACAACTAGTCTAGCTGACTTTAAACCTCAGGATTTTGAAGAAGTTGTTATAATTGAAATTGCTTCTGAAGGTTTGCATGATGGAAAACTGATTGCTTTATTGAATAAAGGTGATCCTGGAGAAGAGTCAAATATTTCATGGTTGAATATAATGGAAAACTGGACAGCGAGTTGGACAGAAAGGAAATGAGTTGTGAGTTGGAAGGACAGAAGGCTACAGGTGGGATGCAGTCTGAAAAATCCTATGCTGATATAGTTGGAAGAACAAAAGGTACTGAAAACTTTATTAAAAAGGAAAAAAAAGGTTTCTTCAGATAAAATAGAAGAAATAATAGATATTTTGTGTGGAATAATTTATTGCTTCCTTTGGGTTTTTGAGGCAAAATACATTAGATCCTTGATTCATTAGGTAAAAGACACATTTTTTGACTTGACATTTGATACTAAAGACTTAATGGAAATATTTCTTAGACTGCTACCCATGGAATGACTTTATATTTTCCCTGCAAGGGACTCGATTAAAAAAGCGTTTGTTCAGTTTTGCACTGAATAAATTGAGTTAAAAGATATTAAAAACTATTTTTCATGTATGTATTTTTCAGTTACTGATATTGTGACAGTTACATTTGAGAGGGGTATTTGGAATGGGATGTGGGAAGTGGATGTTATTTTAAAATATGAAAAAGATGTGATAAAGCAATTATCAGGTGTTATATATGTACATAGTAATAGAGGAACACATTTCTCCTTCTTTTTATGTTTAAAGGACAGCTGAAAACTTTTTTTATTTTTTTGGAGGGGAGATTTAAATAATTTGATAAATGAGTGTACAAGAAAGATGCATTCTATGATGAATAAGTGTATGAAAGGAACATAGAATATGTAAAAGTGAAGGGCATTTTTAATTTGATTGTAAAAAGAATAAGCAATATAATGTTGAACACTATGAAGAAGAAATGTTTGCAGTGTTTGAAAGTAATGAGGAAGCAGGGGAAAAGAGGAAAATGATGTTAATGAAAAAAGATGACATGATAAAAGAAGACATAGATAAAAAAATGATACATTTCAGGAGGATAAAGATAACTACTGAAGAGTGTTGAAAATGAAGAGAAAATTGATAGAGATAAGATGTTTGTGAAAGGAGTATAAAGGACGTTAGGAAAATAAATGTGATAGGTGCTAAGGTAAAGGTGAGGGGAAAAAATTAAAATGCACCATGAAAGATTAAAAAGAAAGGTAAGGGTTAGTTTTAAATGTGTTTCAGTTAATGAAAATAGGGAAAATTCATTTCTCAGCATCAAGGAATAGTTGTACATAAACTCAGAAAAAATATTTAATTGGGGAAAAAAATAAAAAAAATGAAAATGTAAAATACTTCCCATAAACTTCAAAACAAAGAAAAAATAATGCTTTCAGTAAATGTGAATAGTATTATTAATAATGTAAAAAAGGATAGGAATACTGCAATGGTGCACTAAATGTGATATAAATATTATTCCTATATGATTCTTGACAAGTGAAGAAAGATTGTTAGCAGAAAAATTGTGTGATGGAAAAATAATATGAAATTTAGGTATTGAATGTTCTATAGTGTTTGTATTGTGTAAACAAACAGTAAAAATATTAGATGTAACACTGGTATGGTTGGAAAGGTTAACTGTTGTGGATGTGAGATGGAAAGAATGTGTTTATAGAATTGTAGCATTATATGCATATACAAATGGCAAGGAACGATATAATCAGTTTCATCAAATATTAGATTATGTAGTGATTAACTTGAAACTTATTATTACAGGGGATTTTAGTAGTGGTTTCAGGGGAAAATGTAAAAAGATAGGTAAAGATGTTAAAAAAATGCAAGAAGCGATAGCTGCATGGAGTAAAAGTCACTGGACTTATATGAGGGGGCAGTTCAATCTGAAATTGATTATTTTGTACTGTTGGAAGGTTTGGGTATAGCAGATGGTGATATAGTAGAGGCATTTTTTTCAGATCATTTAGCAATATGGCTAGAGGTGATGGAAGAAAGGGAGTTTATTAAAATTGTAAATGGACTAAAAAGAATAAATGGGAAATTGAGATTAATTTGCAGAGTGGGAAACATTGCAATTATGAAGATATCATATAATCATGAAGGACTTATAAAAAGTGGTCTGAATGGTGAGTTGAGTTTAAAAAGAAGTATAAAAAGTGTTTTGTTTTTAATGGCAGGGTGATATAAGAAAGGAAGAGAAAGTAAAGTATGGAAAGATGTATAGAAACATATTGGAGTATTTAGAGATGTATGGAAAGGAAAATATAGAAAAGAAATTGAGAAAAAAATTAAGACATTACTGTTTAAGCATAGATATTCACAAATGAGAAGGGAAAGAGGTGCCTGCATATTTAGTAAAATAGTAAAGGAGAATATTATAATGAGGGAAATGAAAAAATTAAACAGAGAGGTAAGAAGAACATGATGAAATTATGAGTATTGTAGTACAGCATGTAGAAAATATGTATAAAAGTAAAAAGAAAGAAAATAAGAGAGAATGGAAAGGAAAAAAAAAACAAGAATTAGTTAAGGAAGAATTTGATAAAGAAATTACGGGTCTATATTAGATCAGTGAACGCTTAAAAAAGCGAACGCTGATTGATCGAACTTATGTAAGTGAAAGCTTACAATCTTGAACTGTCAAAACAGCGATTTTTTTTCCTAGGGAAAATAATCGCTGATCCAAAACACATACACACACAACACAAGCACACCAAACAAACAGCAATCCATACACATACACCTAAAATCTGACACCTAACCCTACACTAAACTATACACACACCACTAACTATCCACTTATCTTAACCCAAACCCTAACCCTAAAATCCGTCACTATCGCACACTCACCCGCTCCCTAACCCTAACTCACCTAACCCGCCGTAACCCTCACGTCCACACAACCCTAACCCTCACGTCCACACAATCACACACATATCTAACTCGACCCGTAACTTCCCACCACAGCACTGAAAATGCTGAAGCAACAGAAACGGACAACCAAATTCTTTCCCTAGGAAAAAATTTGGGTTTCTGTTGCTTTGATATTTTAAGCTTTTGCTTACATATGTTCGACCAATCAGTGTTCTCTTTTTTAAGCATTCACTGATCTAATATAGACCCGAAATTACTATTAGTGAATTGGATGAAGCACATAGGAAAGTAAATGCTGATTCTGTATCAGGTCCAGATGGTATAGGGTATGAGGTGTACAAGAAATTAAGGGACTGGCAAAGACAGTATTTTATAAACATTTTTAATGAATGCTTGAAAGAAGTTTTTTTTATGAAGAGTTATTTAGTGGGATATTAAAGTATATATATGGAAGAACAATGAAAGAATGAAATAAAAATATTGAGACCTATTGCGTTAAATAATACAAACTATACCATTTTTATGAGAATAATACAGAAGAGAATAGAAGGAAGGATGAAGGACGTTATGTAAGAAAATATATATGGTATAAAAAGGAAGGGATGCCAGGAAGATTATTATTGGTGGTTAGAGAAATTTTGGATAATATTATGAGTAAAGGGGAAGATATGAAACCTATGGGATATTAGTAAGGCATTTGGTATAGTAGGTTGCGACGCCCCTGCACTGGGTCAGTAATCCAGGAGCCTCAATCCCCACCACTAACACAGTGAGGGATGTGCACATTGGGAGGATGACAAGTACACACACAGTAATGTACAATTTCCCTTAAGAGCACACAAAGATCACAGTCAGTCTGGGGCTGGTTTCTCCCTCTCTCCAGATTCCCAGTAAGACTCCCACGGGCACAGCTATAGGGTTAAGATCTCAGCCGAGTTGCCAAGCCAAAACCTGCAGCACCTTCTCTGTCCAACCAGTGCTTCATGTCTTTGCCCAAGTAGCTGAAACACACACTTTGAGATTTGATTTATATACAAACACACAGACACTCCTGGGGAAGGCTGGCACAGGCTTACTAGCTATGCCTCCTTCTGCCCAGACTCTACTGTAGTACCACCTGCCACCAACCACCCTTATCAGCTACTATAAAGGCCTTTACCAAAGGGTGCCCAATTCTACTGTGTAATGTTACTGTTATCCAAATCATAAGTGTGGCCATAACCTTTAAGACTATTTAGGAGTGGCCTATACAAATACATATGCAAGTACTCTAAGAGCTTAAATATCTCTAAACAAAACCAGCCACAATTAAAAGGTTTAAATATATTTAGTAATAAATAATAAAAGCACAAGGCAATACTCATTAACTCAACACAGTGACAATAGAGTTCAGAATCACAGGAAATATTTTAAAACAACATTGCAGGACAGTCTCACTTAAACATCGAAAACAGCTAGACTAATCTTACTATTTTCCTATCTAGCTCTAAGAGAGATACTAACATCTAAGTCTTACTTACAGAGCCAGGCAAATACAGATGAGAAGTGCTAAAGAGATGTTTACAGATCCAAAATAAAAATACAAAATGCACAGACTTTCTCTCTGAGATAGTTCTTAAATTACTAAAAAAAATTCTGCTGGGTCATCTCAGATTATATCATTCTTGTCATCTCTGCCCTTAGTTTCCAGGCTAAGAGGAACTTAAAATTTAACATGCCTCTGTTAAAAATACTTCTCTCTCAGAAGCTGACACTTTTCTCTTAGAAGCTTGCCTGAAACTGGAAGTCGTAAAACAATTATCTTGGAAACCTGTAATTACCTCTGTTTCCAGACAATAGGAAAGTCTACAACTCTAGACATTGTGTCTGCTTTGAGCTGAAACAGAGATAACAGAGTCATAAACAAGTTCCACTTATTTTCTTAGAGTTTCAAGTTAACTCTGTATATTCTATCCTTTACCCATCAACACATACATTTGCATAAGCATGTAGTATATACACATTTCTGCTCTTTTCCTGTAGGGTGCACTGTGGTTACCATCTTGAAGCTCAGTACAGAACATATAGCTTTCTTACATTTTTAAGGCAAACATACGAATCATATTACTATTCACAAATGACATAGAATTATTTACAACATTCTATCTAGCTGGGATGGCAGCCTTCGCATAGGGCATGATGCTTTGTGGGATGTTATGGAAAAATATGGAATAAGTAATAGAATTAGGAGAGTGTGTATGTCATCATATCAGAAAAATAGAGTGTGAGTGTTAGTGAATGGGTGGTTGAGTAATGAAATATGCATGACCTGTATAAGACAAGGATGTCCCATGAGTGGGATATTGTTTGCATTAGGAATGAATGTGATAGTGAGTGAAGTAGTTTGTAAAATGAAATCTGTTAGATATGTAATGCAAAAGGAAGTGGTTATTCCAGTAGTTTTGACATGTGCAGATTATATAGTTATGGTTGCTAAGAGTAAAATATGGAAGAAGGAAGTGTTGACTTGTCTGGATGGATGTTTAAAGGAAATGGAAATGACCTTGAATAAAGAAAAAATTATGGGTTTGAGTGATGTGAAAACTGGAAGATTATATTTTTCGGTGAACGAAGTATCTGCAAGCGATAAAATTTGGGGAAAATGATGGAGTTATAAGGCAATAGGAGGGTTTTATAAAGAAATGAAAGAAATATGTCTTGTGTGGAAAACTTAAAATATTCAACAAAAAGGTACAACTGGTGAATTCTGTTTTAATGAGAAAATTGCATATATTAGCATATATGTCAAATGTTTATATGATCCCAGAAAAATAAGAAAAATAAATTGTGCAGTTAATGTTTTCTTTCATATGGGGTCACTGTTAAACCCAGTGAAAACAGGTGTGTTTCATATTAGTGAAAATAAAAGAGGATTGGAATTATTAAATCAAATTGTTTATTCCGCTTATTTAAAATTATGTAGAGTATTAAAGGTGGTAAATGAAGAGAATGAGAAATTTAATAGTGGAAATGTTTAAGTACAAAACTTTTGGAAGATGAGAATAAGAAAAAAGAGATAAAAGATTATATAAATGAAGAAATTAAATTATCTAGAAAAAAAACACTAACAGGGAACATGAACATTGGTGATACAGAGAAGAATAGAAGGTTGTGGTATAATAACATGATGAAACAATATTATTAATTAGATACATCAGAAAACTTATCAAAACAGTGATAAAAGCCATTAAAGTAAAGAAAAAGTGGTATACTAAGATTGTGCAGTGTCAGTATTTCCTGTGGAGGCTGGTAATATATAAGTTACCTTTAAAGGGGAAAATGTGATACAAAAAGAAAGTTGAGTGTGTTTATTTTATAGGGAGGAAGAGACAACAAAGCATGTTTCTTTTGAGTGAGACTGGAATGAATGTCTTTATCTGTTAATTATCCAGAACTGTGCTGAGCAGGTGCCAGTCTGTCTTTTATTGCCAAGTCATCTTGTACCTTTCACAGTAAAGTCTGTGAACATAGTATAATTAATATTTTGGAATGCTGGATATTTGACCTAACTTCTGCACTCATACTTCAATGTCTGTATTGGAGAGACTTTCTGCATATCATTCCAAACAAACTAACTTAACTGACTGTGCCTGAAGTATCTCCTAATAATACCAAAACCCTGTAAGTTTCTACATGCCTCTTTACCCTCGGTTCCCAAGCCTTATAAGATCTTTTGTTCTCAATCTACTGCACATTCTGGTCTTATCAGTATTCTTGACTGCTGAGTGAAAATGCATTCACTGAAACTGTATGCACATTGTGAAGGTCTGCTTGAGAATACTGTATTTTTGAACATTTAAGTGATACCTGATATTACAACTCCTCCTGAAGATACCTGAACACACAGAGGTATCTTATTTCTGTAGTTGCTTTAAAATGTGAAATAACAGTTATCTCTGAAATTTCTAAAATGGGATTTAATTCTGTAATTACTTTATAATGATCACTAGAACTAATATAAAATAAGTTTTCATTATCTGGTAAATAAACTTATAGTTTTGACCACTAGGTGTCACTTGATAATTTATGGTCTGTTTGGATTGAAGTCTGTTAATATTATGATTTATTATAACTAGACAATTCTTTAATGTGTTATAACTGGTAAATTTTCTTTTTACACCCATAATACACATATCTTGAAGCATAATTACCATATACTATATTAGCTTTTGTCCTTAAATCTTCAGATAGATTTGTTATGAATATTTTTTTTTTACCTTTTTAATTCCTATGTGCTGTAATAGGTGTCTGCCTTTTAAATTTGTGTCTTAAATATCTATGTGCTGTAATAGTAGCAGTACATTTACTAAAACCTCTCTGTAATTCAGATCTATTGGTTTGCATACCCTGTCAGTGTCTTTTTAACTTTTTGTGTAATGTACAATAATTATTATGTAAGGTGCACTGTATTCTGTAAAATATTAAATTAAGCCTGGCCTGTTATGCTTGAAGTATATTAAATAACTATTACTACTTATTCTTTAGATAACTTATCTTAATACGCCTATTACAAATAATTCTGTCACTTTACCCTTAAAACTAATGACTGACTAATGTGAAGTGTGATGTACTTGCACGTTGTAAACTGTCTAGTAATGCTGAGTATAAATGTTATATTCTGAAATCTGACTGAAATTTACTATAGTGAACTCACGACTGAGTATGAATGTCATATTCTGAAACATTACCGAAATTTACATTAACGTGATAAAATAGCTGTATATAAATGTTATATTCTGGAAACTAACTAACTAATGGTAAGGGAATACCTTTTCTGCCAGTGTTACTAGAGCACAGATAAAAGCATAAACTGAAATCTGGTAAATGTTATATTCCCCAAACTAGGTTATTAGTAAAGGGATGCTTTTTTTCTGTCAGTATCATGTGAACACAGATAAAAGCATAAACTGAAAACTAGTACTGTTATATGATTGTCTGAAACATAAGAACATTTGCTACTTGCTTTAACTCTAATCTGCATAAATGCAAGTCTGTTGTATACACATTTTAACTTTCAAGAATTTAGATAACTGAAACACATTTAAACGAACACCAAAGGCTTGTTTTTCTTTAGATGCTTGAGTTGTGCACCACAGCTCTTGCCAAGTTTAGGCATTAATCTGCATTGTCCCAGTCACTGCTGATGTTTTAGAAGGGCCTCCATAGAGTCCTAATGTTTTTAGATGAATTTCTTGTATACTTAGGTCTTCCAAACCTCCTGTTTCCCATCTCCTGTTCATAGGTTCATAGGTGTGTACTATGCTAATGGCCCTGGAGCCTTTTACAAGACTAGCCCATAGGATTACCCTGGCATCATGCCACCCGACCTTAGTTCCCAGAGCCTCTATCAAGTAGAGTCACTGGAGTGATCCCCAGGGTGAATTTTCTGTTTCCCATCCACTCATCAAGATTTCTCTTGAAGAGGGCCAGTGAGGCACTCTGCTAGATATGTATAGGAAGCCTATTCCATAGCATGGGCAGTCTCTGGGTTATGAACCTGTCCCTCTAGCTTGTTCTGTTGATTGTGGTAATGAGGTTGAGGTCTCTGGAGTGTGTAGTGTGGAGGGATTGGGATTTCTTTAGGTGTAGCATTTCTAACAGAGCTGGGTCAGACATGGCTTTGTAAGTCAAGTAGAGATCACCTCTAAGTAGGCGATATGGGACAAAGAATAGTTGGAGTTTTTAGAGTCTGTCCATATAGGATAAGTGTTTAAGGCCTAGGATCCTCTTTGTGAGGTACTTTTGTGGCCTCTCCAGTTGTTGCAAGTGTCTAGTGAGGTACATGCCAAATGGGGCATTGTACTTGATGATTGGCCTAATGAGGGAAGAGTAGAGGGAGACAATGACTTATTTCTTCCTGGATGCAAAACCCTTAGTAATGAGATATGCCACATAAAAGGACTTTCTGACCACAGTGGCAATGTGGTGGTCAAAAGAGAGGTTGCTGTGAAAGGTTAGGTGGCTGTATTTACTTGCATTCTGGAAAATCAACATGAAAATTATTTAATATCCAAACTGACAGAGTATCTATTTGTAACTGTATCTGCAAAGCATAAAAAAGAAGTATCAGGTCCTTAAAATAACATTTGCAGCATTAACAATTGTAAACTGATAGCATTGCTTGTTGACCTGACTTTATTTCTGAATGAAATAAGCATATGCTGCTAATAAACTCTTTTAAGTCTTTAAGCAAACTGATAATGTACTATAGTGAACTAGACCAATGTTACTAATAAATATGTTCTTGCAAGTCTGTAGCTGAGCTAATAGTGTACTGCAGTGAAATGGAAAGACTGTAACTTCATTATTAAATCAAACAGAAACCTTAGTGGCATTTTTAACCTCAAATGAAACTAAAGTAGTAATCTGACACTGTATTAATATTTCCACATTTTTTGCATTTCCACACCTTTATAAAATTAATCTTACCTGTTGAAATTTGTACTTTTACTCTGAACCTCTGGTCGTAATTTACAAAAGAATTTCTTCATTGTGCAAGTCTCCACCCACTGCTTTACAGGTCTCTCTTTTCTTAGCTGACATCATTTAACTTTTTAGTACTACTGAATGCTGCAAGGATTCATCATTACTGTCTATAATTTTCTTGGATAAATAGTAAGAATCCTTACTGCATAAAACTGTCACCAATAATAGTAAACTGATCTTTACCATACTATTTTATGGCATACAGTACTGTCTTTAATTCAGCTCACTGAGCTGGCCTGTAATCTGATAACTCAGATACTCTGGTGTGCTTGGTAAACTGTGATTTCTGAACTATTTACATATACACATTTATTCCTAGAGCTGAACTGATTTGATTCTGGAACTGTACTTTTCTGTCCTTTATACATATGACGTTTTTTCAACATGAGAATTGAACCTGTGGCTTTAATGACACATAATATTTATCTGCACTGTTTCCTGCATGGGATCTGAACTTTTGACTGTACTGTCACTTTTAAAATGTAGCATTGACTTTAAATTTTGCATTCTGTAAACTAGTCACTTAAAAAAGAGAAATTTTTAACAAAGCTAGATTTTCCACTGTGTGATTCCTTAAACCTGTTATATTAGAGGCAGCATGGGATATATGCAAATTACCCTTTAAGGAGATCAGGTGTTTCAGCTAAATGGAATTCTGAATGTCCATGACTTTTTCTTTTAAGTCTATTTATGGAAAAATTCAGGCCAATAAAGCCAAACCCCACTAACTGTGGACATGCATGTTTCTGCTTTATGGCATCATCAGCACAGCACAAGTGGAATGTTTGGATAACATTTGGCAACACCGGGTTGTTGTACCCAACTGATATCCAGAAACCTTAGGGTGACTGCAAAATATCCCAACTAACAAACTAAAACAGTAAGTAAAAAGGTCACACAGAAAAAACAATCAGTTAAAAACAAAAAAAAAAAAGAAAAATCTAGCAAAGCTAGACTGAAACACCTGATGTCCTTAAAGGGTAATTTGCATATATCCCATGTTGCGTCTAATACAAGAGGTTTAAAGAAATACACAGTGGAAAGTTTAGCTTTGCTAGATTTTTCTTCTTTTTGTTTTTAACTGATTGTTTTTTCTATGTGACCTTTTTACTTATCATTCTGTAAAATATATCATTTAATATATGTGAATGCTTTTCTGTCTCTCTCTGTATCAAAATATTATTTATGCATTGCAACACTTTACTTCCATAATTCAAAGGTCTTAACAATATCTGCTAAACAGAAAATAAAACACAAAGCTCATTAACAAGATCTCTAACTTTAAACCCATTATTCTGCAACTTAACCTGACTGTCATTTCTGGTATACCTTGCACAGCCTAAAACTGTTACCTTTTTTCTTACTGGCCACTCCCACTCTGTGTTAGATTTTCTATGAATAAGGTACTGTTTCTGAAAATGTGACAACTTGGCTCCCTGCATTTCACCTGTGGCAGCTGAACTGGAATTTATTTTATTTTTAACCCATAAATATGTGTGTTCCTGCTGTAACCAGTTCTTCAAGTCATGTACTTTTGCACAATCTACTGCACACACATTCTTACAATTGTCATCTATGTGTATTACTTTACATTCTGTTGCAGTTTCCTTTTTTGATAAAATCTTGTTACTGAAGTTTAAAACATGCAACTTTGTTGACATATCCATACCTATTATGATACTGTCAGAACTGCTCATGCTGTAACCTTTAACCCTTAAAATCCTGACACAACTGTACTCGTGTGCACTAGTAGAGATCTATTTATAACTGAAATTGATGTGTCTGTACTAATCAGTATATTATTCCATAATTTCTTTTCTGTAAGCAATGAAATTTTGTCATTTCTTGCAACCTTAAACAATGACAGATAAATAATCTGGTTTGATGATAGACTGACATACCCTTTATAGATAATCCTTGTGATGGTAAAATACATGTGCCTAACTATAGCATTATTGATAACTTGGACTTTGCCATGCGAGTTTGCAGGTTTTGGCAGTCTTATGGGCACGGATTTGCAGCATGGGTAACTTTTCATGGCTATGGAAAGAGAGAAAGCACAATAGTGGTTTAGTAGTGAGTTTAATTGGCTAAGACTTGTTTGTGAGGTGCCTAAGAGGCTTAGATAATCTCTTTACTGCCTCAGTACATGTTGATTCAGTGCTGGAGTGCTGTATAGTACAAGGATGATGATTACTGACACTGGTAGATAGTGAGAGACCCACCTCAGAATTAAATACATGTTTGCATGTCTCACAAAAGGTGTCTGTGTTAGATATGTGTAAGGGGTTGTTAGTAGGCATGAGGCAGTTCTTATACTACATAAAGTGCCAAGGGCAAATAGGCTGGTCACAAAAGAAGGCAGAGCTGATTAAGTACCTCTGATGCAGACATAGGTGATGGACTGAGTGGCCTTAGATAGATTGAGTGAGATTAGGGGAAGGTAATCGGCTTAATAGGTCAGTTAGGGTTGGCTACGTTGACTGTTGATGTAGGTAATACAACACACCATAGTAACAAACTTGGGATGTAAAAACTGGAGAGGGCAGCTACATTAAGAAAAAAAATAGTTTTACAAAGATTTGTGAAATGCTAACGGGGAAAAGATTAAATGGATTGCTTGATGTGCTAATAGGGAAAAAGAATTAGTAAATAAATTGCACTGTTAATTTAAATTAATTAAACATTAATTTCCAAAAGGAAAATAGCCCTGGAGAATAATAGGCTTTGTATCTAAATTAACTAAACATTCATTTTAAAAAGCCATTACAGCCAGTGTGGGGGCCTTGGATAGGAAATATGACAAAAGAGTCCCTGCAGAATGAAGTGGAAAGGTGCAAAACAAGTACTCTTGATTTACAGTAACCAAGATTAATGCAAACAAGCAGAAAAATGTATGAGTGATAGGAGAAATCAGTCTGAGTCCAACAGTAAACATTCCCTGCATAACTTTTAGCAATCTTCTAACTTACCTATTCCTCTTAACTAACTTGCCCCCCCACCCATTACAAACAGCACATCCCCCCCAGTGAAGACACAGATGTTACATTTGGTTTGGGTTGTGTGGCTTAGCTTACAAAGACCCTGGTTGTCATTAACCTAGTATATTCCTAGGAACCTATGAATGTTAGTGATATGTGGACAACCCAGCTGGAGGCCAGTACAAGCAGTAATAATGTGGGTAGTGTTTAATAGTGCTGAACAATAATAACTCTTGACTAACAAAGATCAAGGGTTAAAATGGTTAAAGTCAGGAATCACTAGTTATAGTAATGCTAAGATAACCACAGATAAATGTTAAGCACGAGAAGAAAAAAAATTAAGCAAAGTAATGCACAGTTAACTGCATTAACTTGGAGCCAGACCATTTCAGGCCCTAATGCCAACAAAGTTTGATGTAGATAAATCTCAGGGGTAAAGACTAGGAAGAGAATAGACCACTGTAGACAACTAAGACCAGAAAGGCTTGTTGTAGATACTAGAGAGAACTCAGAAGTGGAACAGTGAAAGTAAGGGCATGATAACTTCTGTAGTGCTAAGATACGACTAGCATTTGTAAAAATTCAAGCACAGTCTAAGAATTTTCAACTTTGTAATGTTCAATTAATTACAATTATTTTGGGACAGTACATAGTATAGACACTAACACCAGTAGGGTTTGATGTTGATACCACAGAGAACTCAATAAGGTGCATTTGCCTTGCTATTTGGCGGGGGGACAGCTTTACCTAGGTGCAGCACAATCAGCGTAAAGGGTGGAAGGTGAGGTATTACAGATCCAGAGTTTCTACCAGTGAAAACAATGAGTCTTGGAAGAGGGTGTGCTGATTTACTGCTGAATATGCAGTGTGACTCGAAGGGCAGTTCAGGTCCCATTTCATTAAAGAGCATGATTGAAGTTCTCTTCTTGTAGTCTGTCTTGGTGTTGTGCTGGGTTGTGCAGCTATCAGTCTATACTATGTACTGAGCCGCTCACCAGACTGAACAAGGAAAAGGTCACAGTAAGCTGCCTGTCGGGAGCTAGAATCCGCCACATAACACAAGCACTCAGGTCACTCCACAGCAAGTACAAATATGACTCAGTCATTGTACATGCCGGTGTGAACGACCTGAGACGTACCTCCCTGGACTACATGAAAAGAGACATAGAGGAGCTCTCTGATTATGTAGCCCAGGCCGGTATGACCCTGACCCTGAGCAGCATCTTACCCTCACCAAGAATGATGCGACAGTACAAAGACAAAATGATCAGTTTTAACAATTGGCTTAATTACTGGTGTCATTCTAAGGGGATCCAATGTCTGTCTGCTTGGGATGACATGCTTGACAAGCCATGCTGCTTCACAAGGGATGGCTTGCACCTGTCACCCCTGGGCTTCCGGATATTGGCCAAGGCTCTTGCCACCCCCATAGTGCCTTTTTTAGGCAAGGCTCAAATGACAAACCTACCTCCCTAGAAAACACAAGTGGAAAAAAACTAAGGGTAATGCTGCTCAATGCCAGAGGTCTAAACCTCAAGATGCACGCCCTCGAAGCCCTCCTCATTATGGAGAACATCGATGTCTGTGCGGTGACTGAAACCTGGTTCAAGGCTCCTGAGAGCACCCCAGCACTATCAGGTTTTGCCTCATATCATGCTTTCCGGCCCCAAAACTTGGACCGAACCACAAAAGGAGGGGGAGTATCCATTTTCATCAAAGATACCCACACCTCCAGGTTAGTGGCAATGCACGAAGCATCGGAGACTATCCAGGTGCAACTAACCATAGGCAAAACTGCCTTACAGTTTGTAGCATGCTACAGACCACCCTCTCAAACTCAGGAACCCCACACAGCCTTCCTGAAGACACTGGAGAGTATGAATGTCTCTCCAAATACCATCATTTTGGGAGACTTCAACTACCCAAACATAGACTGGGAACATTACTCAAGCCCCAACACCCTAGCCCAAAGGTTCCTAGAATTCATAAACTCAAATGCAATGGAACAACTAGTCACCATTCCCACAAGAGGAGACAATATACTAGACCTGATCATCACAAACATGGGGACAAAATGCTCCACACCGGAAGTATATCCCTCTTTGGTAAGATCAGACCATAAATTAATCTCACTGGAAATCCACATCCCGCCCCCTCCCCCTGCACAAAAGACCACAGTGAAGAACTTCTCAAAAGCAAACTTCACACTTCTTAAGACTGAAGTGGTATCCTTCAAGGCCCCTGGGCCAGTGGAAACCACAACCCACACTGCTGAATCCTTTGCAAATGCCTTCTATGGGCACCTTCAAGAATGCATGGGTCATGCAATCCCAAATAAAACCAAGACCCATTCCCCCAAAGGCAGGTGCCCGGTCTGGTGGACCCCAGCCATAAACAAACTTTACAACAGGAGGAGGAAGCTACTACATGACAGGGCAAAATCCCTAAAAGGGAAGGCGTCTCTGATCAGTACTAGCAAAAACTCGATCACTCATAAAATCATCCAAGGCCAACTTTGAGAGAAAAATCGCAAAAGACACAAAAGACAATCACAAGGCCTTCTTTAGCTATGTTAGAAACCTGGGTGGAAACTCCCAGATATGCTCAGAGTTAGTCCAAAATGACACAAAATACACTGAACCCACTGACATTGCCAACATTCTGGCAGACAGGTTCAGTGCAAATTTCTCCTCCCCTCCCCAAAAGGAGAAATAACTATCCCAGCAGAGTGTAGCCTCCCAAACATCTCAGATGCCCAGGTGAAAGCCGCCCTCTCTAAAGCTAAAAACACAGCATCAATGGGACCGGATGGTGTCCCGGGCTGTGTGCTACATGAACTCCAAGAGGAACTAAACCCACACATAAGGCTGCTGTTTAATCTTAGCCTTACTACAGGATACGTACCCAAAGAGTGGCATATGGCAACAGTGGTCCCACTTCACAAAGACGGTGCTTCTGCGGACCCTGGAAATTACCGCCCCATAAGCTTGACGAGCCTGGTCTGCAAAGCTATGGAGAGGATCATTATGGAACTCATAAACAAAGACATTGGGGACCTACAGACATTGGATCCTACCCAATTTGGCTTTGTCAAGGGCAGATCCTGCCTTTTGAACTTGGTCGACTTTTTTGAAACCGTCACTAAGGCCATTGATGAGGGTAAGGCAGTTCACACAGCCTACCTTGACCTTGCAAAAGCCTTTGACACAATACCCCACTCGGGCATCATAGACAAACTCACCAGCTTAAATGTAAACCCATATGTCACAAGATGGGTTGCAAACTGGCTCAAGGACAGAACCCACAGGGTCAGAGTTGCTGGAGCTATGTCAGACTCTAAGCCAGTCACAAGCGGTGTCCCACAGGGCTCAGTCCTGGGACCCCTCTTGTTCGGCATTTATTTTTCCGAGGTACAGGCAAACATAGGAGGATTGTGGCTGACAAAGTTCGCAGATGACTGCAAACTGGGTGCCATAATTGATACTCCAGCGGACACAAACATCCTTCAGAGAGGCCTCATAGAAACGGATAATTGGTGCCAGAGCCATGGCCTTAGGCTGAACGCCAAAAAATGTATAGTCATACCCTTTGGGAAAAACAAGGTACCGACAAATTACCACATAGGCGGTAATCCATTAAGTCTGGAAGAGGTAATCAGGGACCTAGGGACCCAGGTTGACAGTAACCTCTCATTTGACACTCACATTGCCAAAGTGGTTAGGAAGACCTTCTATATTGCCCACCTTATCATGAAGGGTTTCACATCTAGATCAAGAGAGGTCATTGTGCCCTGTACTCTTCTCTTATCAGGCCAATGATTGAGTACAATGCCCCATTTGGGATGTATCTCACCCGACACCTGCAGCAGTTGGAAAGACCCCAAAAGTTCTTCACCAAGAGGATAAAGGGTCTTAAACATATGTCATATGCTGCCCGACTGAAAAAACTCCAGCTCTATTCAGTCGCATACCGCCTACTCAGAGGTGATCTGTGCCTGACGTACAAGGCCATGTCCAATCCTGAATTAATGGACATGCTCCACCTCAGAAAATCCAAATCCATCAGAGCCATGAGAACAAGTGACTTAAACCTCAACACAGAAATAAATAGGACGTGCTGGAGGGACAGATTCATAACCCAGAGGCTCCCTACACTCTGGAACAGAATCCCAGTCCATGTTAGGCAGAGCCCCTCACTGACTCTATTCAAGAGAAATCTCGACGAGTGGATGGGAGATCGTAGGTTTACCCCGGTGGTCATCTCTGTGTCACTACTAGACAGAGGCATAGTAAACTAAACCCTAAAAGGGCGTAGTATTCTCATCCTAAGGGGTGGTGTAAGCCACATACTCTCTGGCTAGGCTTATAAATGCCTTAGGGCAGATAGCCTAGTACGAACCTATGAACCTATGAACAGAACAGAACACCAGTTTGCACACTTGCTTTCTGTTTACAAAAAGTTTTCTATTAGAACAGAAATTGGCTATTCATCCTAGACACACGGAACAGCCCACAGCACAAATGGCTGGGGACATGATTGCTCTGGCTCCTTCTGTCACCAATAACACTCAATAGCTACAGTCCCGACAAAGATCCAGATGAGCATTTTTAATGGTAAAAGGGCTTGATAGACATTCTCTCTCTCCTGATGTTACACTGAGCTGCACAGTGATCAGACTTCAGCTGAATAAAGCATTGATCCATGCAAGTATACTCTACTTATAGCAACTAAAACTAAAAGCACAGTTAGATGAGCTAACAGGAAATTTTATTGAACTACTACAATGAAAGATAAGTATTTTCATCTGGTAAACTGTTTTCAGGATCTGTAGCCTTCTTCATATCAGTGCCAGAGTGCTTTACAAAGGGTAAAATACATCAGATGGGATGACACTTTAGACAGGGTGAAAGGCTTCATAAGTGATAAGCAGTATTAGGCTTATAAGGCAAGGCTGCCCTCTATTCCCATTATTATTTTAATTTATTTGGTACCCCTGAGATCAGGAATAAGAAACTGGAATATTAACGGAGTATTAATAGGGTATATGTTAGATCTAAGGATTGTGCTGTATGTGGATGATGTCCTAATTATCCACAGGAGGTACAGATGAGTTAATTATTGCATAAGGTGCAGAACCATTTTCTGTATAAAGTGACCTAGGACAACTTTAAACCTTTAGCTATAAATTTTATCTCACCCAGATTGGCTAGGAAGAAATATCTAAATCTATGGAGACCTTGAAGTATACTTGTAAGAACACTTAACAATCTAAAGAATAATTTACAAAAGTGGAAAATGATCCCCCTAGATCAGGAGCAAAAGGTTTAAGTGGTGAGTTGGCATGTAGTACTGTACCTGCTCTGCCTAGGACAGGCTTTTTCGATGCAGATCTGGTGCAACTGAAAAAGTGGATAATATATTTTTTCTTGACGGGTAACATGCCATGTTTTGTCTGGTGTAATATCATTTTGTCCAGTGAAAGGGGAGAGCTGTAAGCCCCAGACGTTAAGAACTATCTAAATGCACTTCATTTTGTTATATTATTGAGGTCGCAAAAAGGTAGATATATGGAGTGCTGGAAAGAGGTGATGTAGGAAAGAGTATCACAAAGCCAACAAATAGATATGTCAGAGATTTTGGAGGAAAGGGGGAATGGAAGTCAACTATGATTTAGTCATAACACTGAGGAAGTTAGAAAAGAAGGATAATTTTCAAGGAGAAGAAATGAAGTATATGGAAACAGAATGCATAAGAGAGCAGAAGGGAAGGTGATCAGCTATGATGAGGCTTGATGGACTTTCAGTTTGGAATGGGGTGATATAAAGAATATTTTGCACTAAGGGAGGGGTCAAGGAAACCAGGTGACACAAAGTGCCAACAATTGACTTTTCAGGGATAATTAAGTTGATAGTAGAGATGAAAGAGAAAATTGAAAGCTAATAGGCAAATATCTAGAGTAGTTAACAAGTTGGCCTATTTGGTGAGAAAGTAGAAGTCTTAGAGGATCATGGGAGAAAATGTATATTGTGAAATAAGCAATGAGGTATGGTTGAAAGTGTAGCAGACTCAGTATAAAGCAACAGAGCCTTATAAGCTCAACAATTTGGTTGGAAATGTCTCCACAAATATTTCTATACCTTAATGAAAATTAAAATGATTTTTGAAGAGGTCTGTTCAAGGTGTTGGGTGTGTGATGGGGGACAAGATTGACACATTTCTGAGCTCTAAGAAGTTAGAGACTTTCAAAACAGACTTTCAAGGCTTGTTGAGTGTGGTAGTAGACTGTGAATTTGGGTTAATGCGTTCATATTTCTTGGGGATACAGAAGAACGCATCTTTAACAGAGAATAAGGAATATCTTAAATAGGTTGATTATATTGCTAGCTAAAAAGATTATAACTGGAAAATGGAAGATGCTGGAAGACCCTAGATTTACAGAGTTAGAGGGCTTA